>NC_030679.2:68456773-68756773 GCF_000004195.4 Xenopus tropicalis
AAAGTAAGGAGACCAACGGAAAGACCCTTTATCTGGAAAATCCATCTCCTGGGCATTCTGGATAACAGGTCCCATACCTGTATATCAGGGGTGCCCAAAAGGCAGATCGCAGTCTACCAGTAGATCACTTTAAAGTTTCTGGCAGACCTCGAGGTAGAATGCAGTGGGATGACATCCCACCGCATATTGCTATGTGTATTTGTTAAACATCGATTGATACTTTTTTCTTGCTTATTGTGCCAAATGATGGCATCTAAAAAGTGATGTAAAAATTGTGTTTTCATCTATATCTAGTGTTTAAGAAGGATTCTCAGAAGTTTAATCTATTTTATGATTTAGCAACACTTTTCTGAATTCAAGAATTTTTTTAAATAATTGACACACTTAGCAGTGTTTTATACATGTGCTAATTTGGCAAAATGTGGTTGACTATGAGAAGTCGTTAAATGGGAAAATATACAGTGAAACCTCAATCTTACATCCCCTGATTTTAAGTTTTCCTGCATTTTACACAATTGTTTTGTGGTCCCACTAATATATAACACATAATAAACTTCCCTGATTTTCTATTTTCCCAGGTTTTGCACAATTTTTTTGGTCCCCTGAAAAACTGAAAATGGGGGTTCTACTGTATCTCCATTTGTGATAGCTCACTCAACTCACTCAGTTGGGCTTATTTGAAAGGGTCATTAAAACTTACGCGAAAAGTTGCGCATTTTTCGCGTAAGTTTTAACGCTACGCAAAATGCCCAACTTTTTACGAAACTTTCGTAATGGATAGGAAAACTCGCATTTTTACGCAAAAATCGTATTGGATCCGAAAAATTCGTACAGAATCCGAAAAAATCGCAAAACATACGAAAAAATCGCAAAGTACCGATCATTACGAAAAAAACGCAATCGGACTCCATTCGACCCGTTCGTGGGTAAGTAAATCAGCCCCATAGGCTTACAGTGTTGTGCAACCCCTCTCTCACCATGACCATTGTGAAGTGAATGAATTCTTGGACTTGAGGTCCCTAGTGTGTGTGGTGCACAGATTCTATTGACAGCAGAAAGAATCCATCAATTAGCAATGGAGTGTTAAAGGACATGTAAATCCCACAAACAAAAATTTAATCAGTGAACAGTCTCTTTGAAATTTTTAAATACTGGCACTCTGGTTGTTCAGAGGTTAATAGTAAGGCTTTAGTATCTCCCTTAAAGGGCATGTCAACCCCAAAAATAATTTTTTGCATAATAAAAGAAAACAAGCAATTTTCCAATATGAAATAATTGAAAATTTGTAGCGCTATGCCCTATGCTGCCTGTAGGAGGTGAACCTGTGTGTGCCAACATCTGCCTGCCGTACACACAAGCAGTATAGGGCAGGCAGTACATACAGTGACACAATGCTGGCACTGTTCCTACAGGAGGTGTGAATAGGTTAGCAATGTGGGTGCTTACAGTCTGAGCCTGAGGTGTGAATACTGCAGGGGGTTAACAACGCAGGGAATAAAAGGTGTGAACAGTACATGTATAAACAATACAGGGGTTTACAGCCTGAATCTGAGTTGTGAACAATGCAGGGGCCAGTTAATCTCAGTACTGATACCATTTAAATCTTACACAAAGATAAGCAGTCACAGCAGCCAGTGTGTGCTACACACACACATTTTCCCTAACAACTGGAACATTATTTAAAAATAGTGGAAATAATTGTAGCCATTATTGTATTTAATTAAATGTTCACACAAACAGTTTTTTATACCATACCTCCAAATGGTTTAATTTCCTTGCAATTTCTGCAGGAGTCTCCCCCTTTTTTGTTGACAAAGTTTTATCAGCTCCCAATTCCAGCATCTTCAAAACCATATTCTTCCTCCCATCATGTGCTGCCCATGCTAGCCCCTAAGGTAAAGAAAGCATGTTCAAATATCATAGTACTATAAGATTAGTCAGGAGTAGCAGTTAAGGTTAACTGATCCATTACATAGAGTAAATGCTTTAGTGATTTATCAAATCACTACTCCGCAGCTACGCCAGGCTGGTGCGTTTTTCTCCTAACAGGAGCACCAGCTCAGGTTAAAAGGTAAGCAATTACAATCACTGGGGAGTGCCTAACATTTGGCTTTCCTTCTCCTTTAAAAAGGCTTGATTATGTTAATTGTTAGACCAAAATCTAAGAATTCTAATGTAGTAATAGAATGACATTCCCTATGTTATTGCACTTCTAGTAAGAATTTTTCTATAAGGGCAGTTAACAGGGTTGTTTACAGAGAGAATAATGAATAACACATTTAAATTGTGCCTTCTAAGAGTATTATGGTACCAAATGTCAACAGGCTACTATACTTCTGAAGGTTAATTTTTGAAGATATCACTGCAACATCCCTGTTTTTAATGAATGCACTATAAAAGGTAATTAAATGTCTAAAAGTTATAAAAAGAAACAAATTCACATTATCATAATCCTACCTGGTCACAAAACTAATAGATTGTTATGGAACTCTAGGCAGATATCCATATAACTTCCCAGTTTTGCTTTGAGCGATTGTCTTACTAAAAAAAGAATCTATTCGTAGGATTGTATTATAAAAAAGTTTGGGTGTTTTATTAAAGAACACATTTCCAACTTTCAAAATATAAAAATAAATTATTTTTAAGTTATCTTACTGTATAGTCATTTTCATCCTGTGCATTTATATCTGCTCCATGTGCAACAAGAAGTGAAACCACTTGAAGGTGCCCTTCTCGAGCTGAATACATAATTGGTGTCATTTGCTTCCTAAGGAAAAAATACAAGGAAAAAGAACTGTAATATTTTTATTTACATGTATTAGTAAAACACCAACATATTCTGCAGCACTGAATAACAAATAAGTGTATACATTAGACATACAAGGAAACATACAAAAAAACAGCCAATAACCAATACAAGAGACAAAGAGGGCTGTGCCTAAAAGGTCTTAAAAAATCTTTGTAAAATTTAATCCATGCATCAAAAATCTTAAAATTCATTACAGTATTTTACACCAATGCCACTGTTTATTTGTCAATTGTTATAATGGTTTAAATAATTCATATGCCACTTCAGTGGAAATGTACAAATTAACCTTAACATCAATTATAAAGTGACCTTTTATACCAAAGTGGAATAGAATGCATAAATGTAGAATTACTATTCTGTGTATTAAACTGCACCAGACACTTGAGACCCTAAAATTTTATTTGATCTCTCCGATTTTTATGGGCCCTGATACAGTAAAGCACCCCAATGCCATAATGCTACTAATACAGGTATATGACCTATTATCCAGAATGCTCAGGACCAAGGGTATTCCGGATAAGGGGTCTTTCCGTAATTTGGATCTCCATACCTTAAGTCTACTAAAGAATCAATAAAATATTAATTAAACCCTATGGGATTGTTTTGCATCCAATAAGGGTTAAGTATATCTTAGTTGGGATCAATTACAAGGTACTGTTTTATTACTAGAGAAAAAGGAAATCAGTTTTAAAATTCTGAATGATTTGATTAATATGGAGTCTATGAGTGATAGGCATTCTGTAATTCGGAGCTTTCTGGATAATGGGTTTCCGGATAAGGGATCCCATACCTGTACTATGCTTATTTCAATTAAATTAAATTCTTACAGTTAAGAGCTATGACATTTGGTCATAGCTCTACTCTACTGTGGGTGATTAATCTCTTGAAAATGCTTTCCCACCGACAATTTAGATCACTAGTGGGAAATCAGATGTGTCATTTTGTTTTTCCTTGCAAGGCATTTTTTAGGGAGGGAACAAGGAACATTTTGGAAAATCAACAATGGCTGCTTTAGACAAGGCAAAAACCTTAAACACAGTTAACAATAATACAGACACAAAACAGGGTGTTATTTCACATTCTTGAATATTTCAATCAAAATCAATGGAAGCCACAATTGCAGTACATGGGTCCTGGATTTTAATTAAGTAATGCTCAATTAAATTTTTATTCAGGTATGGCCAAAAACTGAACTAAATGCAAGGCTTCCGGTTACAAATAAAAAAGGAAATATTGGGGTAATTATGATGTGACAATTTTTGTATAGCAGAGCAGCAGTAACTCCCAAAGATGTAAGTTATAAGGTAGGTGTAACTGGCACTTTTAACCCAGCACTGTAGATTCAGTAGCAGAAGGCATTAAAAGGATTAAAGATGATCTTTAGGGCCAGATTTATTAATGTTCATAATTTTTTCCTGTTCTAATAATCACAATTCTTTTACTTTAAAAAAAAAACAAAAACATTTTTCACAATTTAGTGAAAACATCACAAAAAAACGCAAATGTAAAAATACGCCATCTAAGAGCTTGCAAGGTCATATAGAAGTCATTGGCAGCTGTGCTACATGTGTTTTTATGGTCCTTTCACTTCTAGGGGGCACATTTACTAACCCACGAATCCGAATTGGAAAAATTCCGATTGGAAAACGAATATTTTGCGACTTTTTCGGCGCCTTTACGACTTTTCGGAAATTGTCGCGACTTTTTCGTTACCAATACGATTTGCGCGAAAAAACGCGAGTTTTTCGTAGCCATTACGATGCGCTTGTATCTTGTCGCGACTTTTCGTATTGAGCGCTCGTAAGTGGCGGCCGAAACTTTCAGACTTAGCATGATTTTGGAAGCCTCCCATAGGACTCAATGGCACTCTGCAGCTCCAACTTGGCCCAAGAAAAGTCACCATACTGAAGCTTGAATGAATCCAAATCTTTCGTATTCGGCGCGAAGGCTACGAAAAAGTCGTGACTTTTCGCGCAAGTAGTAACGCTACGAAAAAAGCGCCAGATTTTGCACAACATTCGGAATGGCAACGAAAAAGTCGCAACAATTTTCCGAAAAATCGCCAAATACCGATCGTTACGAAAAAAACGCAATCAGACGCATTCGGCCCATTCATGAGTAAGTAAATGTGCCCCTAGGTATTCAATTATAGCTATTCAAGATATAAAAGTGATGTACAGTTCACAATCTGAGGTTTTTATATGCGTACCAATTTTTTAAAAATGTGAGTTTAGTCAAGGTTGAAAAAAATCTTTGAAATGGCAAAAATTCTAATTTTGATAAATAGGCTTCTTAATATGACAGTAAAACAAATTGCTAAATGTAATGGAGAGCTTTGAAAACAAAACTGCCAAGCTTAATATGGTACGGTCTAGGTTTAAGAAGTCTTTATAAATATATGTTAGGTGGCTGACTTTAGATTATAAAGTGAGTTAAAGTCAAGGTCTAAGTCATTACATATGAGGTGACAGTAACAATGAACAAATGAAAATTACTCAACTGTTTAACAACTAGGAAAATTAATTAGTAGGTTACCAAAGAAGGAATTTGAACAAAAAAATGATATACAACAGTCATGTACAAATTATTAACTAGCCTTGGAAAGCAGAACATTTGTTTCGTGCACCTGTACCGATTGCAAGCTTACGTCTGACCTTCTGATACAGTAAAGTGATTTCCATACTGTACATCACTCCACTAGTGGGCACATAATGCTCTTTCACGAATTGGTTAATATTTTATAGAAGACGTGTTTGCAATAACCAGGCAATAGAATATCTAGAAGAATTTTTAAGAAGGTATGCTGTCTGGGCGATAACTTGAGGTTAATTAAAATACAAGTTTTTTTTTGTTTTTTTTACACAGAACTTTAAACGGTAATATTTAGGATTATCCGTAATTTATACAATATACTTCTGTACGCACAGCACCTAATCATTCCAATCAGTCCCTGCTTACAATCCAGTATACACCAGAGTCATCATTACCAGAAGCTTAGTAATACATCAGTTTGATATTGAACTGAGGTTAAAAACTGCCACTCACCCAATGATACCTGTAGTAGATATATGTTTTTAAGAGGATCTCACAATTTATTACAAAATAACTTTAGGGTGGAACCCCTGTAATATAGTAATGGTAGGGCAACAAAGGAATATGTACGAACCTTTACTAAAAGAACAGAATTCCCACAAAACTGTCTGTAACAAGACATTAAGTGAAAGGTAAAAGGCTAGTTCTTCTTCAGGTGCTTTAATCAGCTAGCTTCTAGTGCAGATAATAAAAACAGGCAGATACTAATTTCAATAGCAATTACAATCCTTGTATAAACCCCCAAAAATATTTAGGCTGATGCCACACCAGGCGTAGGGCTGATTTTTTCGGCAAGCGTTTTTCCGCTTGCCGAAAAAAATCAGCCCTACGCCTGCTACTTGTGCCTGCACCCAAATGAATGGAATACGCTCGGGTGCAGGCACATGTAGCCGATATACGCATGAAAACGCGAGACTTTGCATTCTCTCGCGTTTTCATGCGTATATCGGCTACATGTGCCTGCACCCGAGCGTATCTCATTCATTCGGGTGCAGGCACAAGTAGCAGGCGTAGGGCTGAATTTTCGGCAAGCGGAAAATCAGCCCTACGCCTGGTGTGGCATCAGCCTTAGATTTACGTTTTCTTTCATTAAGCAAAAACAAAATTCTGGGGTGGAGATTCCCCCTTTATGTCTATGGCGTGGTGTTTTCTTCATTGGCAGAAAAAAGAAACAATGCAGTATCAGTTCATAAAGCAAAGTGGCACGGTATACACATAAAAAGGCAGATTTCAACCTGAAAATACACCTTTTAGCCAAAATCCACCCACATAAGGTGATGCAATGCCTGTAAATACCTGGTTTGGCAGGTTCTCTGCCACTGTAACTTAGGTGTGGAACCCTCACAAGAAAATGTTGCCTCTTTCTTAAAAAAAAAAAAAAAAAAAAAAATACATCCCTTCCTCAGTCCCTCTACTGCTAAACCAATGGTCCAGAACCAAGACAGACTATGTAACGTATTACTAGTCTCCCAAAATCTCATCTCCACTCACTGCATTCCATGCTCACTGCTGCTGCCCACATGATCTGACCTGCATCTAATTCACTCCCCTCCACCTCACTTTTAAAGTCTCTCTTGCTGGCTTCTGGTCAAGTTGCTCATTAAGTATAAAATTCTTATCCTATCCGTCTCAGGACAATCTCTTGAACATACAGTTCACCAATACAAAAACAAGCATAACACCTTTTTCATGGATTGCACCTAGTCTTTAGTATGCACGACCACTTTTTATCAGGAAAGTCCATGCCAAGCCCCACAGTGGCATGTGGTAAGCAAATAACAGCCCAGCCTTTACACAGAGAAAGAAATACTCCAGTTCTCTGCCAAATTTGTCTAGTTGACAACACTGTAAAGTTTAAAGGGATACTGTCTTGATTTTTATGGTACGCTTTTTATTTCTAAATTGCACTGTTTACATAGCAAATAACTCACTCTACCATTTAAAATGTTATTCTTTAACCAACAAATGTATTTGCTTAGTTGTAATATTTGTGTGTAGGCAGCCATCTTCATGCATTGTGTCTGAGTCTGAGCTTTCAGAAGGAGCCAGCGCTACACATTAGGACTGCTTTTAGGCAACCTATTTTTTCTTCTACTGCCATGTAACTGGAGGAGTCCCAAGCTGGACATGGATTTCTTACTACTGAGATCTACTGGGAGCTGCTATCTTGCTACCTTCCCACTGTTCTGCTGATCGGCTGCTGGGAAGAGGGTGATATCACTCCGACTTGCAGCTCAGCAGTTAAGTGTGACTGAAGTTTATCAGAGCACAGGTCACATGGCTATGGCACCCTGGGAATGAAGAATAGGGCTAGCCCCTTGTAAAATTTCAAAATGAAATATAAAAAAACTCAAATGGATTTCAATGCAGGATGGTACTGGAGAAGCTCTATTTAACTGATGCATTTTTTAAAAAAACATGTTTTCCCTTGACAGTATTCCTTTAAATGACTAAAAGCACCAGCTATCCTGCAGAGCCACATTGGTCAGCAGGACGTGCAATGACTGGTTTGTAGTGGTGAGGTTTTTAGGGAAAATGTAATTCAATTAGAAAAAAAGCAATCCTTAAAAGTTACATGCCTTTTTCTAGGTGTACAATGCAAGATGAAGTATTTAGATGTAGTGTGTGGGGTAGTAGAATACAAAGAGCATAAGCATGCAAGTTAACATGGATTTGGGTCAGTCTACTTTTTCTTGTTTTCATAATAGTCTGAATTTTATTGCCTGGACTCTATTCTGATAAAAGCTTTCTACTCTCCCAAAAATCAATCCACATATTTTCAAGGAAAACAAAATCATTAAAGCCAAAGGAGACATTTACGAGCAATAGCTAATTGCCTTCTGTGCTAAACAATGTTCCAAATACACATAACTGAGAGATGCAAAATAAGTTTATATGTAAAGCTCTTATGAAGAGCATGGGTTTTGACCAGTGCAAGCAAACACAGCATATGCCTCAACATACGTCAGCATAGAGGAAATGTCTTCATGGATAGCCTTGAAATACTTCCACAAATCCTGTAGCTGTAAATCATTTTTGTTAGCCTAATTCTTGCTGGCAAAGTCCTTTGGTGTTTGATAAATGAGGTCATTCATACAGTATTTTTTGTAGCTTTTTTTCAAAACTGAACAAATATTTACTAAAATATTTTGTGCATGTAAAAATATGACAATGCAATGTTTACAGGCAGATGTTTTATCTTGAAATTACTACTACATTTTTCACTAACCAGTATATTTATGGAGAGATAAATATCACATCAATAATAATCACAACAAAATCACATTGTTGCCTCGATTATACAAACTCAACTATTTAAAATATATATTAATTAAAAAAACAACAATTAAATAGTTTATATTTTCAAAATACAGGTATGGGATCCCTTATCCGGAAACCTGTTATCCAGAAAGTTCCGAATTACGGTATGGCCATCTCCCATAGACTCCATTATAAGCAAATAATTCTAATTTTTTAAAAAAAGATTTCCTTTTTCTCTGTAAAAATAAAACAGTACCGTGTACTTGATCCCAGGTAGGATATAATTCATCCTTATTGTAGGCAAAACAATTCTATTGGGTTTATTCAATATTTACATTATTTTTAGCAAACTTAAGTTATGGAGATCCAAATTACAGAAAGATCCCTTATCCAGAAAACCCCAGTTCCCGAGCATTCTGGATAACAGGTCCCATACCTGTACAACTCCAATTACTGCAGTGCTGAAGTGGTCTATTGAAAAACAATGTTATGTAACTTTAATAATCCATGACTACTAAGGGAACATACACTAATTCTATTTTCCATTTCTATACTGATAACTAGCAAGTTAGCGAATCCTATTGGAACATGTGACCGCCTTATAGAGTCTTCACGCGCTTTTAGACACTGCACAAAATGGCTGCTTCAGGTGAGCATGTAAGGGGAACAGGGAGATGCCGCTGGGCGGGTAAGAGGATGGCTGCGCTGAGGAGTGCTGGCATGGGAGACACAGTTTTAAGACACGCAGGCTGGGAGACACAGTTTTAAGACACGCAGCCTGGGAGACACAGTTTTAAGACACGCAGCCTGGGAGACACAGTTTTAAGGCGCACTGGCCTGGGAGAGACAGTTTTAAGGCGCACTGGCCTGGGAGACACAGTTTTAAGGCGCACTGGCCTGGGAGAGACAGTTTTAAGGCGCACTGGCCTGGGAGACACAGTTTTAAGGCGCACTGGCCTGGGAGACACAGTTTTAAGGCGCACTGGCCTGGGAGACACAGTTTTAAGGCGCACCGGCGTGGGAGACATAGTTTTAAGGCGCACTGGCTGGGAGACACAGTTTTAAGGCACGCAGGCTGGGAGAGACAGTTTTAAGGCGCACTGGCCTGGGAGACACAGTTTTAAGACACGCTGGCTGGGAGACACAGTTTTAAGACACGCAGGCTGGGAGACACAGTTTTAAGACACGCAGGCTGGGAGACACAATTTTAAGACACGCAGGCTGGGAGACACAGTTTTAAGACACGCAGGCTGGGAGACACAGTTTTAAGACACGCAGGCTGGGAGACAGTTTTAAGGCATGCAGGCTGGGAGACACAGTTGGAAGGGCAGGCTGGGAGCATGTTCAATGGCGGAGAGGCACCTACTTTGGAGTACGGATGGGAGGGAGTATGGGAGTGCGGCACACAAGCCAGCAATGAATGTGTAAGCCACAGTGAGGCTGCCAGGGTATTCAGGCAACGTGTTTTGCACCAGGAGCCCAAATGAAGGGAGAATATGGTGCTGCCTGTACTGGCTTTTAGCCCTTCTAAGTGATTTTGCAATGGCAGATTCCGTTAATGCCTATAAGAGGGGCCTGGATGAGTTCTTGAACAAGCATAGTATCCAAGGCTATTGTGATACTAAATCCTACAGTTAGTATTGATGTTGGTATATATGATTTATGTATGTGAGTGTATAGGATAGGTCAGTATAGCTATTACTAATTAGCTAATTAGATGGCAATAATGGCAAAAAAGTGGCAGGTGGGATGTGGTGATTCAATGCGTGCCCAAATGATAGCTGCAATCACATATATTTATCATTGTGTTTGTATATATTACAGTCAGAAACAAATACTACGCAGTTGTGTCGGAATTGTTCCTGTGCAGATTACCACTAGTGCTGTGCTGATAGTTACCAAGTTTGGTCCTGTGTAGATCCTCATTAGCAGTGGCACATCATCATCATCATTTCATTGCCATCAACATCCAGCCAAAAAGTTCTTCTAAGTCTTCTAATGTTCTTCTAATTCTAACGTCTAACTTTGTCAAATCATCAATTATACTACTAATACTAGTAGACTAGTCAAGAATCATGAGATGCCATTGCTGCTGACTCTGAGCAGAAAAAGTAGTATGAACTCAGTCACAGTACCATTCTTTATTTTCTGTGGCAGCCCTGTTAAGTAATATATGGTGCAAAGTGTGATGGAGGAGGCAGCGTGGTGGTCTGGTCAGTGACACTGACAGTCTGAGACTGAGATATTTTAATTTGTCACCTGCAGGTTATAACAGCAAATGCAGCTACTGGAAAAAATCTCAAAAATCAGTCCAGTCTGGAAACATATCACAGTTAAAGAGGGTGATTCAACTAAAGCAAAATGTAGTATTTGCTCTATAGAATTATCTTGAGGTGGCAAGGAGGCAAAACAGTATACCATATCACCACTGTTAAAACATCTACGTGTGAGGCATTCAGCAGAGTATAAAAAAATTCTATGCTCAAGGTACTACTACTCCAGATACTACTTCTACCATTATCACCTCTACAATGACCGGCAGCACATCTGCAGAGGTTTCCAGTACTGTAACTCCAAGTCTACCAGAAAACAGTGAGAAATCCACTTGTGTGAATTGTGGCCGAATTGGCAACTTAAAGCAAGCAACAATTAATGAGTTTACAAAAGCTAGACATCATTGGGTCTCTGATAACCTTCATGCAGTTAAAATTCACAATGCTATTGGTAAGATGATGGCAGTAGATTTGCAACCCTCAATTGTTGAGGATGCTGGATTTACTGAACTGGGGAATCTCCTAGAACCAAAGTACAAAATTCTATCCCGTTGTTTTTTTTCTGACAAAGTTATACCTGGCATGTATGATAAGGTGATAAAGCAGAGCAAATGCCCTAGCTTTCACATGTGACACATGGACATCAGAGTACACTATCCAATCATATATCAGTTTGACAGCACATTGGATTGATATTGAATTCAGTTGCAGAAATGCAGTTTTGCAGTGTAAAGCTCTTAATACCAGGCACACTGGCCAGCAAATTGCAGATTCTGAGAATCATGAGAACATGGGACATTCCCACAAAAAAATGCAATGGTTAAAGCCATGTCTAAAGCTTGGCTTCCTAGCATTGGCTGTTTTGCTCACACACTCCAACTCTGTATCCATGACAGTCTTTTTTCACAGAGCAGTGTAAATGATATGATAGCAATATGCAGAAAACCAGTCTAGTCCTCAACAGTCTAGTCCTCAACAGTCTAGTCCTCAACAGTCTAGTCCTCAACAGTCTAGTCCTCAACAGTCTAGTCCTCAACAGTCTAGTCCTCAACAGTCTAGTCCTCAACAGTCTAGTCCTCAGCTGTCTTCAACTGTCTTCAACTCAGTATGGCATGTACAGTCTGTGAATTCTGGACTTATTCAATTCAATATGTCTTCTACAACTCCTCAATCAATAAAAAGGCAGCAGTAACACATCAAACATCTCTCTTTTTCATTTTATTTTATAAAGTATAGCATAATAAAAATTTAAAATCAATTTCAGTTACAGTTAGTCACATACATTCTTATTTTTTGGCAACTAAAAAGTGTTTACCATATATTACAATATTTAAACAAGCTGTAGGCAAAGGCTTGCTACCTGTAATACCCTAGCCCTGCTCTACATATGTTTCCAGTGTTTTCTGTAGTTTCAGTAAATGTTTTACTATTTACTCAATAGGATTCGGATTCGGTTTGGGATTCGGCAGAATCCTTCAGGGTGGATTCGGGGGGTTGGCAGAACCCAAAAAAGTGGATTTGGTGCATCCCTACTATGTATGTTCAGGTTTGGCACTTTTACGATATGTTCTTCGCATAAAGTAAGAAAACAAAAATACATCATACAATGACAGAAAAGTGAAAATTACACTGTTCATGGAAATCAAAGCCAGCAGCAAACACCCCATGAAACCAATATTAAAATATGAACATCCCATTAAAGGATAAACATTTCAAATTATCTTAGCTATTTTAACGTAATTGCGTAAAAAATCCAATGTAATGTATTGTAAATGTACTCTAAGGGTATTACACAAAGTATAAAATATTGTTGCATAAAGACTGAATTAACTAAATTGTAACTTATCTAAACAGATCTCTTACCGACACGCAATATTTGGATCAGCATTCCTTGAGAGAAGTAGATCTACACATTTCACAATCTTTTCTTCTCCAGCCTGAGCAGTACATGCAGCCATAAGAACTGAGAATTTATCTATGAGACACAAAATATATATATTTTCCTTATATATGATGATTGACAATAGATTGCACAGCAACTAGATGACTACAGCTGCAAGTTTACCTTAACATTTTCTTACTAGTATTAAAAGGTAATGTTAATAAATATACAGATCTAACTAATAAATATACAAACTAAATAAATACAGCTTTGCAGAGCATGCAGTTTGCAGGAATCTTACATCTCCAAACAACATTTGATCTACAAACATTGATAAAACACTCCCCAGTCACATGCCATATACCCTTAGACTCGCCATTCCAAGGCTTACCTTACCATGTTTTTATTCTGGGTTACACTTTAATACAACAGTATATACTGTCACAAGCTTAGTGCCCATGTACACACCATTATCCAGAGGCTCTCAATCCCTTTTTCATGAGCAACAGCAGTTTAAAATAGAGATGCACCGAACCTCCGAACCCGCACAGCAGGATTCGGCCGAATCCTAATTAGCATATGCTGATTAGGATGAGAAGGGGTTAAAAAAAAAATTTGCTGCCCATTTAAGCCTTTATGCTAATTAGGATTCGGGTTCGGCCAGGACCACATTCCTTAAAAAATGCTGGGATTCAGCTGAATCCCGAATCGAATTCCGGATTCGGTGCATCCCTAGTTTAAAGCTGCAATAATGTTGATTATAATATGCAATATAAAGGATAATAACACAATGGAGACTGTGCATCTTAGATCCAAGAAGAAGGGGCACACATGTGATAGTGTGATTATATACATTACAGTACAGGCAACTATGTAAGTAGGTTATTAGCTTTAATTTTTGTCTCTGTTCTACTACTCTGATGAAATTCTAGCCTTGGATGAAGAGGAGCCCCTGAGTTGGCAGTGTAACATTTTGATTTTTCATGGTTTTACACTTGAGAATGAAGAGTGAGTAGTTACTTTAATCCACAGTTTGTTATATACATAAAAAGTACTGGTTCTCTCGCTAGAGGAAGATGCAGCAAATTAAAAATGTAAATTACACACTTAAAAAAATGTAAAATGTTATTATAAAATATGTCATGCAAATTTTTTTTTTCCAAATGAATGTTTTATTATGTCTTCTTTAGCCAGTTGGCTAATACTGTTTAAGCTCAGCTAGCAATTATACTGCCATTTACTTAACAAGGGTGATAATCTATAAGAAACATATAGTTGCTCTGAACGGAGAGATAATTGTAAAGATGAAAAGGCTCGACCAAGTGAGTGAAGTGTCTGTGTGAGCTACGAAAGCCACATGTTGTCAAGCTTTAAATCAGTTGGCCCTGCAAGGGAAGATTTGCAAATGAGCGCATCTTCTCTCGATATGCCCATGTAAAGGTAGGCGATATCAGGCTAATTAGATAGTTTGGCCCTAGGGCATAGGTGCTGCCAGCTCAAGAACCACATTAATGAGCCGATGAAGTCCCCAATAAAAGGAATGTCAAACCTGCCCAATCAAGATCTGCACAATTTTAGGTTAGGTTATCAGCCGGGTATGCCTGTCGGGGGTACCCATACACAGGTAGATAAGCTGCCGAATCTGTCTGAAGTACCAGAATCAGCAGCTGAAAAATATGGCCGCCTTAACTTCATTACTGTGACCATGGAGGAAGATCATGTAAATGAAACGAAGAAGAAAACAAAACCAAAAAACACCTCTGCTTTGGCAGATATTGACCGATAATCATGGCCATGAAGAAAAAATTATATATCCACATGTTTTTTTACATCCAAGTAAGTCATAACCATACACTATAATTACCATAGAAAGCAGCATTTATGTAACTTTTAATATTCTCTGCTTCCTGGCGATGACTTGTGAAACAGTATTGTAGGCATTAAAAGACCTAATTCCTGTTACATTGTCTTAAGAGTCAGATATGTAATTAATGTTTCTTAATTTTTTCACTTTTAAAAAAAATCTGTTTTAGTTGGAGCACAATTTAACTTAAAATGTTTGTAATTCACCTTTATAAGCAGAAGTATTATCACAGTGTAATATTTAGGAGGTGCCCCTTAAAGGAGACATATTGGATAAATGGTAAAAACCCTAATTTTGTAGGCAATTATGAATAATATATTTTAGCACCTTGTGCTAAAAATTAATCCTATCTGTAAAAATGGCCCCTTTATTGGAGCTCCCTATAGATTCTATCACTTCTCTGTCAGAGTTTGAAATGGAGAGTGGGCGTGTCCTAACGGTCCCTGCCAGAAGCACAAGCACATACAGGCTTCAGTTCCCTATCAGGTCAGCCTAGCTGCTGATTGGTTCCTATCCTACAGTTCAGTGTACTGAGGGCCGCCTGTTCCCCAGTTTATCCAGAGAATTCAGCCAGCAGGAAGTGAAATGGATGGGCAGGGCTAGTGGGGTTTTGGGCGAATTTCTCAATAAATCAGTCCAAAACACAACTTTTTTAGCACTTCTATATGTAGAGGAGCACAATTCCCTGGTACATTCTTAATTTTTATATGATATGTCTCCTTTAAGTCTGTTTTTAAATAATGTAAGAAAATGTGCAAGAAGGGGGCAAAAGGAAGAAACAATTTAAACTTGAAAGTACGGATTTAATACAAACATTTATTCCTGGTTCCGAACATAGATGATGGAAGACTATGCTAATAAGCCACCAATCACGGAAAAGGTACAGTTAATCTATTCTTAAGCCAATGGTCTCCTTTCTCTAGATAAATATAATTTACTATTTGATGTTACCTTTTTCAAAGCTTGCATTTGCACCTCTGTCCAGAAGAAGACGTATCATCTCCAGGTTTGCTACACTAGCTGCATACATTAATGGAGTCCATCCAAACAGAAAGCAGCATTCCACATTCAAACCTTAAAATAAATAAAATCTTTTTCATTAACAAAACAGTAATTGGGACCTTAAAAAGGTATATTTGTAATTATTTAAAAACACTGAACACTGAATGCCAACAGCTCAAACAGAGTAGGATGTTGCAATTCAAAGCGTCAAAATGTGCAAGTGCCAGTTTTATGGTAGCCATTCATCCAACTCATGTAAGGGAAAAATCTAGCCAATTTGGTCCCTCTCTTATGTGCCCAAGCCCCACAATGCAAACATACAGTTCATTTAAGTTGGAAGTACTTATCCTTACTCATCCATACAGTAACTTGTACTTGATCCCAACTAAGATATCATTAATCCTTATTGGAGGCAAAACAATCCTATTGGGTTTAATTAATATTTAAATGATTTTTAGCAGACTTAAATTATGGAGATCTGAATTACGGAAAGATCCCTTATCCGGAAAACCCCGGGTCCAGAGCATTCTGGATAACAGGTACCATATCTGTATAATGAGCAAATAAGAGGGTTGTTATTTAAAGGAGAAGGAAAGGTAAAAACTTTATCAAAAAGGTCTATGTAAATACAGCCATAAGCACTCACAGAAAAGCGGAGTCCTCTATCAAAAGAAACACAGGATTTCTTGTCTCCTTTTTTGTAAACATGTTCTTCGGTATCAGACTTCCTCTCTCAGAAAAATCCTTTATTTCTGGGACCAGAGTCTGTGCAGCTCTGTCCTCTCTCCTATAAGAATTCATAAAACTCACTCCCCCCAAGCTAAAATGGCAGCAGCAATGTTAAACAAACAGAAAAAGCTTCTAGGGCTCTTTACTTAGGTATGATAAAGCTTTCTGCAGAATTAATATAGTGTTCTAGGTGGCACTTGTGTGGCAAAAGCAGTAAAATGCCAAAATGACTTTCCTTCTCCTGTAAGGAGGCTAGATATCCTACTACAGTATGTCTAAAGCAAGAATAAAGAAAATAAATCTTGATACTAGTAATGTGCAGTATAATCCTGGGTTACGTATCAACCAAACAGTGCAATGCTACTGCCATAACATAACTTATAACATGCAAGTAATAGCATAATACAATATTGAAAAATGGAATGACAATTCATAGGTGTTAAATCGCCTACTAAAAAGGTTATGTGATTCTCTACTATTATGTACCCATAGTGCAGTTTATCACAATTATCACACCTCGTAAGGATAAGCATTAGCCACATCTCGTCAACTACAGTAGAACCCCGCTTTCTGGGTTTTCCCAGGGTCTTGTCTAAATTTTTCTTCCACATCCATGATATTTTTTGTTTTAAGTCTCAAAGGACAGGACCCAGGTATTTTCATGCTAACTTTGTAGTAAAGTGAAAAATTCTTGACTGATAGTCAGTAATATCTGCTCTATTAAATCGAAAACTTTCTGCATTTGTCTTCTGCTTTAACCTTCTAGAAATAGTTAGGAAAGTGTGATACAACAACAAACTTTGCTGTAGGTTATGGGACTAGCATAATATCATCTGAAAGTGCACAAAACATATTTCCTATAGAAATGTATTTGCTATCTTTTCCGCAGCAGTTGCTTTTGTAAAGTAAATGTAGTCAGCTAGTTCATAGATTAAATCTAAAGAAACAGACGATCAAAGGAGAGGAAAAATTGGTAGAGGGTGAAGTCTTACAGGATCTGTATTCCAACCACAAATAAAGTTTTTTTTAAAAAAACTATACCCCCAGAATGAATACTTAACTAACAGACAGTTTATATTATGTTAAGTGGGCTATTAAAGAATCTCGGAATATAATATATATATATATATATATATATAATATATCATATAATATAAATATATATATATATATATATATATATATATATATATAAAATATCCACCATTTAGTCCATTCATTGGCTGATGTGACGTAGCATGTATGTGTGCTTTGGCTTGTTTGTGTGCACTGTGAATCCTATGAACCCAGAAGGTGGCCCATAATTCTTAAAATGGCAATTTTCTTTTTGGGATTACCCAAAAGCAAGCACATACTACTAAAAAAGTGTATTTTTAGGAAAATTATTTATTTAGATGAAGCAGGGTTTTACTTAGGTGCTTGTTTATGCAATATATTTTTTATAAGATATCATTAATCCACATTGTTTAGGGGCATAGTTCTCTTTTAAAATCCAATGGATACATATGTGACTTGCTGCTGGAAAGTCACTGATCAACTGATTAGATCAAAAAGCACTGTGGAGCTGTAACTTAATTATCTGTGAATTAAATTATGCATAAGCTCTTTAAGAAATGTAGTTTGATAATTGTTTTGTTTTTTTTATCTCTGACTGGGTTAAGGTTATTTAAACGTTTAAACTTTGTATTAAAACATTCCGGGAATATCTAATTCAGAAATTAAACACAGAGAAAAAAAAGCATACAAATTATCAGGAAGATAACTCCTTTGTTGTTTTTTTGAAGCATACTATAAACATTAGGGCTGCATTCTTCAAGCAATAAGGTTTGATAAAACTTATTCCAGCACTCTAGGATCTGCAGCTGCATTAGGCTGCAAAATAATCCTTTAGTAAGTAATATTTGTAACCTGGCTACACATTTTTTGCTCCTGCAGCCGGAAAAATGCAATGGTTTTCCTACCACCACAAAAGTATGACCTACCTTTGCATGTTTGATTAGATTATTTACTAAACCTCAATGTTAACCTTTTTAAATTCATTTATATATACAGGTATCGGACCCCTTTTCCGGAAACCCGTTATCCAGAAAGCTCCGAATTACGGAAAGCCCGTCTCCCATAGACTCCATTTTAATCAAATAATTCAGAATTTTAAAACTGATTTCCTTTTTCTATGTAGAAATAAAACAGAACCTTTTAACTGATCCCAACTAAGATATAATTAATCCTTATTGGATGCAAAACAATCCTATTGGGTTTAATTAATGTTTTATTGATTTTTTAGTAGACTTAAGGTACTGAGATCCAAATTACGGAAAGACCCCTTATCCGGAATACCCTTGGTCCCGAGCATTCTGGATAATGGGTCCCATACCTGTATATGTATATACACATACATACATACATGTATAAACAGACAAATACAGATGCATTCGTAGCTGAATCCAAAATGTCCACTTCTCCCTTTATTGATTAAAGGAAATTATGGAGCACAAAATAAATGGAACACGGCTCTGTATACCACTTAAGCACGTTTGGCATAATTCTGAAAATCTGATTTACAAAAATAGAAAGCCATCCACAAAAAAACACCATTAAATCACAGCAACTTTCTTAGAAATGGTCAAAGCAATAATGTGCCACACACAATGTCTGAGAATCTGACTCAGTGTAGGATCTTGTTTTTAAAGAACAAACAAGCATTTAAATACTTTTGCAAGATACTATATACTTACCTGAATTTAAAAGTTGTTCTACTATTTTCACATTTCCAGTAGTAAGAGCTTTTTTGAATATATCTTCAGTGCTTTCATTTACTGGATTCTTTTCAATTAGCTAAAATTCAGCAGAGATATGGTGAGATGTATAAAAGCAGAGGTTTATTAAATTCTGAAGTCAGCAGTGCTTTGTATAAAAATCTACAATTTCCACTTGATGCAGGTATGCTTGGGACCTGGTGTTTTCCAGATAAGGGGTCTTTCTGTGATTTGGATGACCATACCTCAAGTCTGCTAAAATATTTTAAACATTAAATAAACCCAGCAGAACTGTTTTGTCACAAATATGCATTTATGCAGCTTAGTTAGGATAAGTACAAGATGCTGTTTTACTATTACAGGTATGGGATCCGTTATACGAAAACCCATTATCCAGAAAGTTCAGAATTACGGAAAGCAACGAATCCAAACCCGCACTCTCTCAGCCCTCCAACGGAAACTCACTGCTCGGTGCACAATGCTAGAGAGGGATCGGCACCCTCCCCACAGATTCCAAACAAGCCAACAGCAACGGCACTCAAGAGCTACATACGGGCATGCTTTGTCAAGCATGCTTGACAAAGGGGCTGTCCTAGCCTCGAAACGTTGCATTTCCGCAATAAAGGATTTTTTAAGGGCAAGGCCCGTATGTAGCTCTTGAGTGCCGTTGCTGTTTGCTTGTTCAGAATTACGGAAAGGCCATATCCCATAGACTCCATTATAAGCAAATCATTCTAATTTTTAAAAATGATTTCCTTTATCTCTGTAATAATAAAACAGTACCTTGTACTTGATCCCAACTAAGATGTAATTAATCCTTATTGGAGGCAAAACAATCCTATTGGGTTTATTTAATGTTTAAATAATTTTTTAGCAGACTTAAGGTATGGGGATCCAAATTATGAGAAGATCCCTAATCCAGAAAACCCCAGGTCCTGAACATTCTGGATAACAGGTCCCATACCTGTACAGAGAAAAGGAAATGTAAAGCATTTTAAAATTAGCTTTATTTGGAGTGTAAAGGAGGAAGCCTTCCTGTAATTCAGAGGGTTCTGGATAATGGGTTTCCAGATAAGGGCTCCTATATCTGTACTAAGAAAGATTACATTTTATGCCAAAATACCAGATATAACTACTCTCCACCAATCCCCTCAAATTTTCCAGATCTGACTGGCACAGTACTGAATCATGGAACCTGAAAAGGGCAAATCTTAACAGGAAGTGGGTAGGCACTTAGATCCTAGAGCATCTTTAAAAATCACACCAGCTTTGAGTGGTATTCTTTTATAAGATGAAGGGGGAACAATGTTAAGCAGTTTTATTGTATTTTTAACATAATGCTTACTATCATACCCTGTAAAATCACAACTTTGTTCTGAGCAACACTGTCAAATTGATGAAATTCTGAAATAATTTTAAAAAAGAACATAATATACTTATAACTTCAAAACAAATATACTTATAACTGCAAAACATACGTAACACAGGAAACAACTGTCAAATAATGACTTGTGAATGAATACATGTAATTACGAACATTTACAACCTATGAAGCCCAAAGTGACGTTTTAAAATGCTGCTTAAGTCAGAAGGCCGTCATAGAAAGCTTTACAGCACAGTGTTTTATTGCTTTATAGCCATCTTTACCTAACATAAAAGGGGAAGTTAACAAAAGCAAAACCCTGCACATGAAAAACATACTATGTAGAAAATATAGAAAAAAACAAAGTAGAGAAAACTAATTCAGTTAGCTTTAATTCTGGAATTATTGTAACAAACCGTTTGTTTTTAACAAAGGGGCAAAAATATATCTTGGATCAACAAACTACCTAATTAAGCATCAAAAGCATAACGACTCCACACGAGTCCGCATGCCTTTGAGGCAGGTGCAATATATTACCAATTATCCAGAAAGTTCTGAATTACGGAAAGGCCATCTACCATAGACTCCATTTTAATTAAATAATTCATATTTTTAAAAAGGGTTTCCTTTTTCTCTGTAATAATAAAACAGTACCTTGTACTTGATCCCAACTAAGATGTAATTAATCCTTATTGGAGGCAAAACAATCCTATTGGGTTTAATTACTGTTTAAATATTTTTTTCAGTAAAGAGATCCAAATTACGGAAAGACCCCTTATCTGGAAAAGCCCAAGTCCCGAGCATTCTGGATAACAGTTCCCATACCTGTACTACATTTATGGGTCCCATTATCTGGAACATTACAAAAATGGGCCAATCTAGGAAAAAATCAGGCAAGTAAATATTAAGTGAATATAATGCAGACTCAGACCTCCAATGGACAAAAGAGGGAAAACGTTACAACATTGAAAAATTAAGTCCGCAAAAAAATCAGTAAATTAAAAATTACAAATTTTTATTATAAATCATTGAAATAAAAATGTACCCCATGTATGCGGCCTGTAGGGGTTTGTTTTTAAATGATTAATAATAAAGATTTGTAATTTTTAATTACTGATTTTTTTGCAGACTTAATTTTCCATTATCTGGAAACCTTGCTCCTGATAGCAACTAACCTAACTAGTACCACAGATGAATTGTATTGGTTTGTTTCAATGTTGATATGTTTTTATCATCCTTTAGGCATCTTGCACCATGTTAAAGAAATATCTAGCTTTTAGAAAAAACCCAAGGTTACAAGAATTCTGGGTAATAAATCCCTACAATGAATTTGGTGAACTAGTTATACAGTGAGATGTAACTAAATACCACAGCAACCATCGGTTTCTGGGACAGGGGCAAGAGTACTGAGTCACTTCTAAAGTCCACCTAAAACAGCAGAACTGATTACATTAATCAAAATGCAATCAGTATGCAACTATGGCAGCCCTGCAATCTGCATTTATCAGTAGTGTGCCTAATTTTCAAAATGGTCTGTTAAAGGGGACCTGTCACCCCAAAAAATAATTCCAAATTGTTCTCTATTGTGTTTGTTTAGCAAAAAAAAAAAAACTACTGACACTATGGGATATATTTACGGTATCATGCTGTGTAGAAGTGGAGAGAAACATTACCAGTGATGTTGCTTATAGCAGCCAATCAGATGCTTTGCTTTTCTAAATGTTGAAATCTAATTGCTGATTGGTTGCCCTGGGCAACATCACCAGTAATGCTTCTCTCCACTTTTTACACAGCATGATAAATATACTCCCTATAAAAATTCTTAAAATCTTCTTTCCTTTTTGGAATCCACAATTACAACACACAGAAAGGTGCTATTTTGTAAACACTGTTATTCAGCCAATCTTTGCATTATCCCAAAATAATGTGTATGCACCAGAATGGGGGACCAGATGTCCATGCACAGGCTACACACAGGGCCGGATTTGAGCACCCCTAGGCTGCTGGAACCCCATCAACCCCTATTTGCTCACACACCCACATGCTTGCACCACCTTTCACACTCTACCTGGCCCTCGTGCGCTAACACACCAGCCATTGTTAGAACTTCCCCTGCTACTAACACTGATTGGCTAAACTGGGGACTGACAGGCAGGAGATCAAAATCTCCAGTCCCCAGTGCAGATGCAGCCAGCATGCTGCCCCCAGATATTTGCTATCCTACACCTTTGTGCCCTGCCCACAAACCCGGGCCAGGCTACACAATTATAGATGGTAGGTAAGGAAAGGAGAATTTGAGCAATGCAGTGACTTCAAGGAAGTGCTGAATGGAAAGTGAAAGGCCTTCCTCTATGCCTGTGGCACTGTGCCGGGTCAGGCAATGATTGACAGCTAGGATGTTTAATTACCTTAATAAAGGTATGGAAGTGTTCATAAAAAAAGAATTTGGGTTTCATGCTTAATTTGAAAAAGACTTTTATTATACAGCCTTTATGTCTAGGTCCCGTTTACCCTTTGTATAGGGTCAGAGGGAGAATAATGACAACACACATAAAAACAAAAATATTTTAAAACAAACATACTCCTGCTTGAAGATAATATATTCGTACAAAATCTGATTTTGCTATCAGGCTCAGTTACTTTTATTTTATACTGTGATACAAGTTTTGCTCCAGGGTTGGAGGAAACACAGGAAGCAGCTACAGATTAAGAACCTTAGTTATTAACCACCATATCACATTCTATACAAACTATATATGAATGTTTATACACATATATTTATGTGTGTGACGATTTGGACACGATACAAACCTCGTCTTGTTGTCGTGCCTCCCCCATATCCCAGCCGTCATCACTATCGCTACTCTCCCCGCCGCCAGGCACCACCTGATACCTCCTCAGCGCCATCACGCTTTCGCGCAACTTCAACGCAATACACTAAACACACTTATTGCGCACAGCTCTCTTACTCTCCCGTATACCAACGCGTTGCACAACTTGGGGACAAGACTCAATATCCGAAAGCGTTAAATCGTAATACGTAAAGTCCAATTGGTCCAACGAGGTCTCTCTCTCTCTATGTACTGGATACGCTTAGACTAAACTACTGTCTGATTGGTCAGCTCCAGAAAATGCCTAGACTTTTACCTAAAAGGTGATTTCCAGTATGTCGGAACTGGAGAAATCACTACAGAGTGGGCTACGGCTGAGGAATTAGAATGCCTGATATAAAAAGTTTATACTAGAAAGTTTAGTTTAGGTTGGTAGTAGTTCTGTTGTTCTTACCCCTGATATAGGTCTATAGTTATTGAGACCCATTGATGCTAATTGTATTTGTGGTGCGTAGTGTTTGTCAGTTAGCTGACTTAGAAACTTAGCTCTTACTCTTCCTGGGGTATTTTCTGCAGTGCTTATGGATGTTTCTAGATGATCATTTTATAAAACACACACCTAAAAACGGAAAGGCAATGCTGTTACTGTATAAGGCCATCTTGATTAAAGGAAAACTATACCCCAAACAATGTAGGTCTCTATAAAAATATATTGCATAAACAAGCTCATATGTAAAACCCTGCTTTATCTAAATAAAATACTAGTAGTATGTGCTATTGGGTACTTCTAAATAGAATTTTGCTATTTTAAGAATTTAGGGCCACCTCCTGGGATCATAGCATTCACATTGCACACAAACAAGCCAAGGCACACATACATGCTAGGCCCCATCAGCCAATTAATGGACAGAGTTCTGCCTTTTGCTTCCACACTACTTCCTGTTACAGCTGCATTATTTCTGGTCATGTGATCTCTGGGGGAGCGCCCAGCCCTTCACTAAATGGTGGCCAGCGCTGGATCAAGCTGACCGGGCGCCCTAGAGAACCTGGTCAGCATGGCCCGCCCCAAACCACCACCCCCACCACCACTGTGGATGTGCCCATGTGCAAACGAGCGCACACAGGGCGGTGTTGTTGCCGGGGCCACTGCAGTGAGGGGAAAGGGTCTGGAACTAGAGGTAGGTAAAAGAAGAACCTGCCTGTCACCCCCCCCCCCCCCCCCGCCCACTGTTGCACCCTAGGCAGGTGCCTTTTCTGCCTACCCCTAGTTCTGGCCCTGATGGTGGCTCAAGGAAAAGGATGTAAAAGGGCAATATATACTGATATATATTCCAGTTTGGCGAGATTCTTTTATAGGTCACTTAATATAAACTTTCTGTTGGTTAAGTATTCATTCTGGGGGCAAAGTTTTCCTTTAAGAATGTGCAAAGACAGCACTAGACACTGAGGAACAGAGCACTGTAGCAGTCAACCAGAGTTGTGGAATATGCAACATATTAGGGAAGCACTGAATCTAGGATTCGGTTTGGGATTTGGTGAACATTCCGCCTTTTTCGGCAGGATTAGAATTCGGTAAATCCAAGGGTCTGGCTGTACCAAATTCAAATCCTTAGAATCACGTTACTTTTGATCACGTAAACACGAAAGTAAAAAAATGTTTAAATGTCCTAAACGTGTGCTTCTCTTTGGCCATTCCATAGCCTAATTTGCTTATGCAAATTAGGATTTGGTTTGGTATTCCACCAAGGTTTTACAGAGAATTTGGGGTTCAGCTGAACCAAAAATAATGGATTTGGTGCATACCTACAACATATACTGTACATTATAATTCAGCAACCTGCCACTCTCTGCAGAGCCAGGACAAGGAACATAGGAACCCATATAGCAATGGAACCCATATAGCAATGTATTTGGCATAACCAAGCCTTCTGGCAAGTAAAAAAATTGCTTAGGGTCACTAATGCCATTTTGTGAAATACTATCACTGATTAGCTTGTGCTATGTCTACTATGTGGGTTTAAAGTAGTGTGAATCATAATATCTATACAAGGAGCAACCCCCACACAGTTAGTATGTTTGATTTCATGTAAGGGGTATGTTTACATGTCACTTTAAAAGGTTACAGCTCCGACATAATATGACAAAAATGTTATGGCAAAATGTATGCACACTTAGGGGCTGATTTACTTACCCACGAACGGGTCGAATGGAGTCCGATTGCGTTTTTTTCGTAATGATCGGTACTTTGCGATTTTTTCGTATGTTTTGCGATTTTTTCGGATTCTTTACGAATTTTTCGGATCCAATACGATTTTTGCGTAAAAACGCGAGTTTTCCTATCCATTACGAAAGTTGCGTAAAAAGTTGCGCATTTTGCGTAGCGTTAAAACTTCCGCGAAAAGTTGCGCATTTTTCGCGTAAGTTTTAACGCTACGCAAAATGCGCAACTTTTTACGCAACTTTCGTAATGGATACGAAAAACTCGCGTTTTTACGCAAAATTGTATTGGTAACGAAAAATTCGTACAGAATCCGAAAAAATCGCAAAACATACGAAAAAGACGCAAAATGTTCGTTTTCAAGTCGGAACTTTTCCAATTCGGGTCGGATTCGTGGGTTAGTAAATCAGCCCCTTAGGGTTGACAACAATATTACTATTAAATTGACTGTAAGGAGTAAAGGTATATTATGCAGTAGCTATTAAGTTACAGACAGATACACAGAGAGACCCCTCATCAATGAGCCAACACAACCCACTGTACATAAGAATCTAGGTTATACAATATACAATGGGTGTAGTAGAGATGTGACGGCAGATAATTTTTCTTATATTTACGTAAAAAAATAAATAAAACAAATGTAAATTCATCTGCAATGCAGACTTATGTTCAGAGATTCCAAGAGGACCTTCTTTGGATATATGATTAAAGGAGTAGTTCACCTTTAAGATAATTTTTAGTATTTTATAGAATGTTATGGTCTTAATCTTTTATTTTTTATAGTTTTTTTAGTTTAATGATTCAAAACCTTTTTTAAAAAAACTATTGTAAATTGTCTAAGAATATCATTGTCTACATCATACTGAAATTTTAATGTAAACTATTCCTTTAAAGGGAGATGTCTACTTTTTTGTTAAAAAGTCTTCAGTAAGTTTCTATTTCCAGAATAAGTATTTTTCTGAGAGAGGAAGTCTGATACCGAAGAACATGTTTACAAAAAAGGAGACAAGAAATCCTGTGTTTCTTTTGATAAAGGAGTCAAGGACTGCAGCATTTTGTTAGTGGAATTTTGATTTTGAAATGTTGGTCTGAATGCATTTTTATCTTAGTAAGATGCTGCAATGTTAACTAGAAAGGGAAGTTTGAGAACAAACTTCATGTTGGGTTGAAAAATGTGAAGTAACTGAATGAAATCTGATCTGTTGTTGGCTCGCCTCACTTTTTCTAACCTTGGACCACAGTTAAATGGTAAAAACCACTGTGCAAAGTTTGGGGACCCTGGTTTTAATAGTGTCTGAATGGCAGCGATTTAAATTTCCCCACTGAAAGTCAACGAGTGACAAGTGACTGGCGGTTGGTGGCTCCGCCCCCTTTTTCTAACCTGGAACCTGGAGTGACTAGCTCTGCAAAATTTGGGGACTTTAGTATTAATATTTAAAGAATGGCAGCAGTTTAAATTTAAATATAGGTGAAATCCCAGTGACAAACTCTGCAAAGTTTGGGGACCCTGACATTAAACATGTGAGAATGGCAGCAGTTAAAATTTCTCCACTGAAAACAATCAAAGAAATGTGATTGGCTTTTGGTGTCCCCACCCACTTTTTTCTAACCTTGAGTACGAAGTTACCCATTGACTGGGTTGTTGGCTCCACCCCACAAGTCACTAGGTAAAATCTGATTGGCTGTTCACAGCTCCGCCCACTTTTGGGCATCCAACAATCATCATATTTTCATTCAGGCTGACCCCATGACTATGTGATTCAAGTTTGGGGG
Organism: Xenopus tropicalis; assembly: GCF_000004195.4. Lineage (NCBI taxonomy): Eukaryota > Metazoa > Chordata > Amphibia > Anura > Pipidae > Xenopus > Xenopus tropicalis. Next base: position 68,484,127 of record NC_030679.2, read on the forward strand.
GGTGCAGCCTCAAAGCTGTAAGATTGTCAGAAGTTTCAATTTCCCCATAAAAGTCAATGGGTGAAACTTGATTGGCTGTTGTTGGTCCCTCCCACATTGGGGTCATCCAAGAAATGTTGCTTTTTTCATTCGGGGTGACCCTATGATTATGTTATTCAAGTTTGGGGGGTGTAGCTTCAAAGCTGTAAGTGTGGCAGCAGTTTGAAAATCTTCCCTGTCAAAGTCAATGGGGGGGGCGCCACAAAAAGACGGGGGGCCGGATCGCTTAGAAAAGCACAAGCAACCTGCTTCGCTATAGGGCGAAGAAGTGTGGGGAGTTTGGGTGCTGTAACTATAAAACTGTAGGAGGAGTAGCGTTTAGAAAATAGGGGCGCTAAGAAGAAGAAAAAGCGGAAAAATAAGCTGAAGTCGAAGAACATTATAACCCAACACGATAAAGCACTATAAGTATTGTATGTTGCAAAAGTGAGTGATAAGGTGGCCATACACGGGCCCATTGTAGCTGCCGATATCAGTCCCTTGGACCGATTCGGCAGCTTATCAGCCCATGTAGGGCCAGGAACGACGGCCATACCTGACCGATATCTGGCCTGAAATTGGCGATATCAATCTGGCAGGTTAAAAGATTTAGTCGGATGGGGGGGCGCATCGGCTCGTTGATGCGGTCCCTGAACCGACTGTGCCATTGCCGCCGTTAGAATTTGATCGTTTGGCCCCATTTTCGAATTAGCCTACAGGTGCTCGATATCGGGAGAAGATCCGCTCTCTTGGTGACCTCGCCAAGCGAGCGGATCCTAACGTGCATGGGCACCTTTATTTGGATTGTGCCTTATTGGATGTTTACTCCTATTTACAGCAGGAGTACCAGAGTACCACTTTTATGTATATTCAGTTATACAACAACAGGCATTTTGCTAGTGGTATTTTACGCCACCATCTTAAGAAAAAAAAAGCATTTAGTTCACCTCACCAGTTAAAAGGTGAGTTATTCTATTAAAGCCTTGGGTGACATGTTCTCCCTGGCTTAATTCCCTTTATGATTATTAGGAATTCTTTAGAAAGTCAATTTCTTACCTTACCATATTTGTTAGTCTTACCTACTCTGGTTTTCTATTGTTATGCTCTCTGCTGTTTGGTGTTGCTTGCTTCTAACGGTGCAGAACTTATTTTTTTAGGGTCTTGAAATGATGTAATAAAAGGTTTTTCTTCTCATCTAATCACCAGGAAGCATGTCACCCATTTAAAATCAATGTTTGCTATAGTTCCATTCACCTATAGCAACCTATTAGCAGGTAGCATTTACTGGTCATCTGTTTAAAAGCAAGCATTTTACTGGTTGCTGTAGGTTAATGCAACCTTGATGTATTAGGACTTTTTAATCTGTTAACTCCCAATGTGTGAGCCTTAGACATGATAATTCCCCTGAATTTTGTGTTATTTTGCTACTGCCACATGGGAAAGTTTCTCAGCTGATAAACATCTCCAATCCACTCTCTAGTGTGCCAGTCAGAGCAGAGAGGCTATTTCTCAGCCTGCAGTTTTATACAAGACAAGAAACTGCCCCATGTGGCAAATTCCATAATTCATAGCACACATTTTAGCATCAGGTAATTTTAAAAGAACATTCAAAAATATTTGTTGTCTCTGTGATTTACAGTGAGCATGCATAATACTGATATGCACTATTTACCAAATAAACGAATGCGTACAATAAAATTCATCTCTCCCAGTTTAAGAAGTTTCATTTTATGTATAAATACACATTGCGTTCAGCTCTGGTTGTGTCAATAGATCCTTTGTCCTACATGACATTTTTAAATGATCATCTTGAAAGGAGCATGTTTTTGATAAACATACGATAATTATTACTAGCATCTTGCATTGTTTTAAAAACAATTACAGCTGTAAAGGAAGGTGTGTCAGATGTAGGATTTGTTGAACCTTGTTTGCAATGGCCACATTGAGACCCATCGTTCGAACACAGATGGTGAATTTCTAACCTAACAGTACCGTCACTTTTACATAATTGCTTTTAAGATGATAATCCAGTGATAATCCATTAAAGAAAATCAGGTCGCCAACTTATTCCCCCCCATCAACTATTGGCAGTTTAGCAACACTCACATGGTCGTTCAGTACAAAAAACAGCCATGTGTGGCTGTTGAATTTACATTTTAGCCAACCTTTAGCACTAGAATCAATATATTTTAACAGTATCAAGTTTCTTTCCCTATTTTCTTACCGAAAATGATATCATCTAGTAACCCTTCCCCGCATTCTGTCTTTCATCTTGCTGCCCTGTGTGTTGCAAGACTACATGCAGCACAGCATGGATCAAAGAAGAAACCACAACTATAATATTCATGGAGAGCTGGCATATTAGATTTTATGATCTACAAGAAAGGCATGTTCACCAGTTGCTCTATATACAGGCTACAGTTAATTTCACTCTACTATTGGTTATTGCTTAATAATAAACTATCATATAATTATCTCTCTGATGCTCTATTTACCAGTAGGTCCTTCCGGCAGACACTTGGGCACCCATTACAAGGAAGCTCCCATCTTAATATTCGGAAAGTGTGTTTTACAGTGAGAGAAGTTGAGAAATTCTCTTCTTGAATCAGTCTTACTAGCTGATACATTAGATAGCTTGAAAAATGGGATGTATGGATCTTATGTAAGCGAGGGAATACAGAGTTATGGGAAATAGCTCATAGTACAAGTTGATCCAGGGACTGGTCCAGTTGCCATCTTGGAGTCAGGGAGGAATTTTTTCCCCTCTGCGGCAAATTAGAGAGGCTTCAGATGGGTTTTTTTGTCTTTCTCTGAATCAACTAGCAGTTAGGCAGGTTATATATAGACTTAAATGATTGAACTTGATGGGCGTGTCTTTTTTTTCAACCTAACTTACCATGTTACTATGTTACAGTTGCCTCTTACTGCTTTATGGAAAGATTGTTACTTTAGGAATTATATATATTTATATATATATATATTGAAGTTTTTACTTTACATGTTGATGTGTGATGGATTTTTATACATTTCACTGCTCAGCAACTTTAACAGTTTAACAGTAATGTTGAATACAGATGCATTATTTTTTAATTAAGCAGCTCCAGATAGTATCATATGCATGAAGAATGCATTGGATCGGAAAGTACCCTTTAACTTAATTACCTGGTTGGTCTTTGAAATAAAGTGCTCACTTCATATTTATTAGAGAAACTTGTCCACTTCATGTTCTAGATTACCAAAACTCTTCCTCAGGTGCTTACATTACAGATATACCAAAAACTATTTATACACAAACATACCAACAAGAGCACCATTTCCTACCATGCTGCCAGGTGCATACAAACAGATGTGTCAAATATGCACTTCCATCTAGTGGCTTGCTGTAGAAATGCAAGGTTATACAGTAGTCTTACAAAGTAACACCAGCAATATGTACTAGAAGAAAATCAATATTAATGTTTTAATAATACTAATAAACGTGCAGTCTTTCAGTAGAAAATTGCAACCCCAATTCAGTGAAACCTGCACTTACTCATGGGGTTGGTGAGCTGCAGGACCAAGGCTGCTTCATCCTTCACACTGTCTGGGGGCAAATAAAAGCCAAATGTTCACTAATCCTTGTGCTTAGTTGTGCCCATATTCATTTTCCCACGTGGGCATACACAACAAGCTTAAGAGTGAAGTATGGTCTCATTTACCCCAGGCAGATTTAAAGAGCCCAAATGTTTAACTATTACAACAATTAAAGATTATATTTGAGCCCAACCTATATCACACTAAAAACATGTGCATATGACTTCTGGATCTTTAAATATCTCTACGTCATATAAAGTTTGGGGGTGTGGGCAGTGACATTGTGCTAGAGGTGAAATAGGAGATCATTTGAAAAGTCAACTTGGATAATATTAATTGCAGGACATACATAGGGCTTAAAAGCCTTATTTGCGTTGTCAGAAAAGAGCCCTATTGTACCAGACACAGGAGGTGGAATCTCAGTATACCAAAACTTTATTGCAATATCATTTTTTAAATAGCCTATTAGATAGCCTTTTACTACTTTGTCTTTAAAGTTTTGCTTTTTATTTTCAAAGCTATCCACTATATGTTCCTTTTTGGGGTTGCAGATGTATTCAGTAAAATAATATGTCCCTTAATATCTATAATATAATAATTTTTATCTATATTAATTCTGTACACACAAGAATAGAATTGATTAGCACCCCAGATATTCTCATTGTGGTACAGTAATGTGAGATCATTTAGGTGTTTTTCTCTTAGGGGTGATACACATTTCCATATTGACAATCAATTTTACAGTTTCTTAAGCAAAGTATTTTGTTGTACAGTCATTGTTGCAGACTATGACGCTAATAATTTTTTTGTGGCAGTAGAATAGTAAACAATGGCAAGACTTTAGTTTTCCATTACGTATTTTGTGATGATCCCCTGGTAACATGTTTTTCCAAATGTTGTTTTGTTATGGAAATAATTTCTCATTAAATAAAATAGCTGCACAGCATTTGAAAATATATAGAGCAAAATTATTATGAAAACATTGTTTTGACTTTACTCTTTCCTTTAAGTGAAAAGTAATTTAAAAGGTAATTTACACATATACATATATATTTAAATATATAAATATGGATTTTATAGTTGTTTCTAAACGTAACTGCAAGTGCAGTATATGTCTGTTCCTTTCTGCCCTGATGGTTGTAATTCTTGAAAAAATGTAAAAGAGGTATGTTTTTCTCCCATTTTCAGTTCTTACAATGGCTTGCATGCTTGTTTTGGTTAATAATCTGGCTTCTGCTACAGTACATCATTTCAATAGTTTGAACCAGCAACACTGCAAAGGACAGACAGGTACTGATTTCAATAGCAATTACATTTACTAACAATTTTAAAGGGAACACTTCTCAGGTCAGAATTATTTTCTTAATAATAATGTGCCTATATGTCCTTATTTTCCTCAATTAGACCTCTTTCTATATAAATTGTACATAGGTCACTTCTCCTTTAAGACAGTGTCGGACTGGCCCACCAGGATACCAGAAAAACTCCCAGTGGGCCCAGTTGTCAGTGGGCCCTTCTGCTCCTGACCATTTGGCCTGATTCATGGGCATTCCCTGTTTCTGAATGGAAACAAAGAGGAGAAATAGATGGAAGAATAGATGCTAGCATGTAAATAAAAGAGACTAGGAGAATAAAGAGGTTGGGTGAGGAAAGGAGGAAAAATAATTTGTAGAGTGGGCCCATGGTCTACGGTTTTCTGGTGGGCCCCTGAGGTCCCAGTCCGACACTGCTGACACCCTCTAATGCTCCCTTGTAAAGAGGAACAATCTGGCAGCTCAGTTAAATGGTGTTTTCTGCTTATACCACGGTGACCACACAGGTCAGTTCAGGTATGCATTTATACAATGACAATCTCTACCGCACTACAAAACTCCTTTCCTTCCCTCCTCCCAGTTGTTTTTTTTTTTCATGGTTTTTTTAACTCATTCCCCCATACTTAATTATTTATGCATGGCCCTTGGCTGCCTGCCTGCTTGCATTCCTTGCACCAACATAAAGGTCTGTGCTAGGACTGCTTACAAGATGAACCTTTTAGCAGCTATTGCTGGAGTAGATCATTTGTGCAGGAAAGGCAATGTGCAGGAAAGGCAAGCAGGGAGGCATAAACCATCAAGTAAAAAAAGAGCCATACACAGAGGAGGTTTCCAGAAACAGGAGGGTTTTTTTGAGACGAGTGTGAGATAAGAGAGGCTGAAAGGATAAATGTCTGCAAAAATAAAACAGTAGTTATTGCTCCCTACAGGAAGTGGCATAAAAGAAAGTAGAGTTGTTTTTTAAAAGCAATATATTTTACTAATGTGGTGGGTTTGTCAGTAATTTTGTGATTAATAATTATTGCTCTCAAAGAGAATATCTAAACACAAAACTGAAGATGTCACTATCACTTTAACACCACTGAAACGTTATAATGAATGTATGCTGAAAAGTTGATTAGAATAATAATATACTGTAATTTCATTATGCAAAATGTTATTTTTTGGTTTACGATCCTTTGTAGAAATAAGTAATAGATTCTCTAGATGGTAAATATAAGACCATTTCAGGACCACCCCTAACTTTTCATGTTTTATCAGGCTGAAAGACATGTTTGTATGAAATGCATAAATGGTGTTTTATTGTCAGCTTGCATGGGTAAAATGCAGCTATGTCTTCATAACACTAATATATGAATTTGTAAGTGCAACTGCTATGATGTTGTAAGACAGTGATGCTCAACTGGAGGTCTGTCGCCTGGATGAGGCTCTTCAGGAGATTTTTTTGCCCTCCAGTTTTCATAAGGGCTACTCTATTTTATTTACATATCATCATTTTATTATAATCCTGCCCCAGAATAAGAATAGATGTATAAAAGTATTATTACAGACAAGCATTTGGACAGCACTTAAGCTGGCCATACACGCACCGATAATATCGTACGAAACCTCGCCAGGTTAAAAGATTTTGATCGGGTGCCGTAGAAGGCGCCTGAGCAAAATCTGCCTTCAGGGCTGAATCGGCAGAAGGAGGTAGAAATCCTATTGTTTCTACCTCCTTATCTGCCGTTTCAGCCCTGAACGGTTAGTGGCTGATTGAACAATCTTGTACATTAGCTAACCCTGCACAGTGTCCAACCAACTGAACCGTAGGCATACATTGGACTGACCCAAACAATATCTGACCCATCAGGTCTATGGGCCTAACAGACAGATACTTTACAAAAAGCCTTTAAGACCTTTACATTGTCTTGTTTGGTCGGGGCCAACTGTCCAAATGATCAGAATAGCAAAAAGAGGAGCTGCAGAGATGTGGCTCCTCCTCACTTCCTCTAGGTAAACTGATAGAAATTTTGCTTCAGGAATGCTAATCCTTGAGGTTGGCCCTACTGTCTAAGATTTGGTGTGGCAGTTTGGCTTATTTTGATCATACTGCCTGACTGTCCTGGTATATATGACTAGATATAGTCCTATACAAGTGAACTGTCAAAGAGTTCTTTTGGCCTGTTTTGTGGTGAAATGTCTAGTTGCACTTTGATAGACTTTGACCTCCACAGGAATCAGTATAGCAAATGTAAATGATCTTTCAGATATATGGTAATAAATCCTGCTCAACGTTGAGCTATATTTTTTTACCTAGAATCTTTTAGCACTTTTATCATGTAAAAATAACTTTTATTGCTAACACAGGAATCACTGCAGTTAAAACATCACAAAGAAACCTGTGGGGAGAGCAATTTCCCACAGTTGACACAACTGACTGATTATAAACATATTAAAAAAGAAGAAAAGCTTCAATCACTGGTGGATGCCAATTGATAGGTCCCTCCCAGTGTAATCACTTACTCCTGGGCCGTGTCCCCTTTTAGCAGAAAACAGCACTGGCCCTGAGGTACTTCTGTGCCAGTGATCCTCTTTCTGCTTCTTCTTTCTTTGCGCGGGTGTGCATGTGCAGTAGAGTGAAAGGTTTGAACTTTAACAAAAAAGTTGTCAGTACTTTCAGAAGCTCTTCTCAGCCAAGGTCTTCTGTAAACTGGAGCTCTGTAATGCATTTAATTTTTAACGGGTTAAGTGGAAAATAACCTTTTGAACAAGGTACATACTATATGAACACTGTATTTTGCCCATTGGGCTCTGTAATGATCCAGCTTCAGTTTACACTTGATACTACTTTACCAGCCTGAGGATGGTAAAGTGGGTTATGAAGTGCTGGGTATTGTAATCTACCAGTAGCTAGGGACAGCAAAAATTACTCCTGTAACTGAATATTGAACTGAATATTGTTTTTGATTTTATACAGTTACTAGGGTAATATATGCAAAACCTCAAGCACGAAGAAAAACATGTGGATTGCATTTTTCTCTCTTAGGATGTTTAAATCACCTTGTTTATGGAAGTACTATTGCAAAACAGGAAATACGGTAAAAAAATATAATTCTTTGCATTCAGTTTATTATAATAAGATAGGAATCAGCATGAAATAATGAACATAGTTTTAAGTCTTCCATTATACAGATATTGTCCAAAAACACAATGTGTTTTCCATTTGGGAAATCTAGTTTATCCTTGATAAACATGCTCCAGCCTAATTGTTGCTTTTTTAACAAGGAACATAAGTATTCTTTGTAAAATAATAGTGATAACATCTGGTTATGTTACACAAAATTTTGTTGTGTGCTCACTCATTTTTATTGTCTTTTCAAATAATCAGAGAAACATTAAGAAAAGAAAATTCTCTGTAAAAAAACATTAATTTTATTGTCAACGAATTGTGGTTAAGAAATGTTAACTATCTTTTTAAGAAGAATTGATATGACTGCTAATTAAACCACTAAAAACAACGATGGGAATTAGAATCTTTGATGGTTATGGGTAAGAGAATTGTTATGCAAAAAGTAGTTTTATAACACTTGACTCAATTTTTAACTGCTGTTTATTGCAGCTTTTGTAACAGTTTTACAATGGCAATACAGCTGGCATGTAACTACTTAATTATATCACCACTGTAATATTGTCAGGAAGAAAGAACTGGAGGGTGCAAAACATTTTAATAATTGTCTTCTATTCATTTGTAGGATTGTTTATAATGGGGCTAGGTTGTGAATTTGCATGGTCATGGTTTGTCTTAGTTTCTTTTAACCCTTCTTTAAATGGCAGAAAATCAAATACAAATATTCAGTACACTATGTTAACCTTAGGTATAAACAATTATACCCTGGGATCTATGTCTTGGACACCCACTGTTGAAATAATAATAAAAATAATATAATAATATAATAATAGCTACTTTAACATATATCGCTCTCTTTTTTTAAGTAATTCCAATTCATCACTAAGGGTACTATCACATGGGGATTTCATCACCTGGCGGGAAATCTCCTTGTGTAGATGTTGTGTAGATGCTGGCAAGCATGGCTGGTATTAAACATGCCTAGTAGATACATTTTAACTGAATCATCTTTTATTAATGAATACTAAGAATCTGCATTGCCTACACAAGTTAGCTTTGCATGTTTCAGGGCAACGCTGGTGTATGGCTTCCCTGATTATTATAAATTCCTACCTGCTTGCTTTAGCTCATTAGCTGATTTCTCAAATGTAAGTCAACATTTAGAGCTCTGCAATTATAATGCACTTTGTAATAATATGTTATTAGCTGGCACTTTGAATTTCAGGTATAGTCAAGGTATAATGCCTGTGATACTATGTACTGTAGGTGTGTGGCACAGGCTATTGTCTTTTAAAGTGATATCTGACTGGATAATAGGAATATGTGAAGAGAGAGAGCAAGCATGTAGAATCTTTATTTTTAATGTGTATTTTTAGGTTACATTTTACTATGCTTCAGAACATTGTTTTATTAGTGTACTTGTTTTAAACAAGAGTAAAACAAACTCCAAACATGCGGGGGCAGATTTATCAAAATGTGAGTTTAGAGTTTAATACATAAACACTCACCCACGTTCTATTCATTCCTATGGGATTTTTAAAAGCCTATTTATCAAATAGGGAGTTCTTACTTTTGCCCATTGATAAATATGATTCTAAAAATCCCATAGGATTTTTATGTATTAAGCTCTAAACTCACATTTTGATGAATCTGCCCCTTACTGTTCATAAATAAGAACAAAATAAAGCTTGACTGTATTAGCTTGCAGAGTTGCAGGAAAAGGTGATGTACCGTGTTAGCCAGTCAAAAAATGTTTACAGGGTAACCCTTTTGAAATAAAAAATAACAAACGTGGTATAAAGGTGATACCTTTATTGGCTAACTAAGATAACCATAGCAAGCTTTCAGAACATTCTAGTTCCTTTTTCAAGCTGATTACAAAGAAGCTGTGGTGCTCGCTGATATATATACAACATTCAGCTCATAGATCAAATAACCAGAAAAAAAGAATATCTGTGTGGAAGGTGTTAACAAAGTCATATAAATGGGGGGGGGGGGGGGCTGCAAGGGACAAACAGATACAAACAGATAAGGTACTGGATAATGTGGATCAAAGTGACTTCATATAAATTAGGGTAAGTTACTGAAGTGTGAAGTGAATGGAATTCCATGTGATTAACTGGCCCAGTGTCTATACAGATGTTGGTATTTCTGGCTGGGTGCAGGCAGTTCTTAATCTATATAATTTGCCATAAATCCAAGGCCCAGGTTCAGCCCCTTCTCCAGAGAGTTGAAAGTTTTCATTAATTTATACTCCCAAACCTTCCTTTCATTGTCTGTTCTGAAGTTTCCCTTAAGGACCAAGATTCTTAAATCGTTTATGGAGTGGTGAGGGCTGTTGAAATGGTTCCCTACTGGTGTGTCCAGTTTTTTATTCAGACAAAATACAGATTCCGGACACATTAGAGGAATACAACATCCATGGCCAGTACAACTGTTCTTCCTCCAACGTGGTATACTTAATACAGTGCACTAGATGCCCAACAGGAGGACTGTATATAGGAGAGACTGGCCAAAGCCTGAGAAAGAGGAATACACACCACCGCTTTACCATAACAAATAAAAAACTGGACACACCAGTAGGGAACCATTTCAACAGCCCTCACCACTCCATAAACGATTTAAGAATCTTGGTCCTTAAGGGAAACTTCAGAACAGACAATGAAAGGAAGGTTTGGGAGTATAAATTAATGAAAATTTTCAACTCTCTGGAGAAGGGACTGAACCTGGGCCTTGGATTTATGGCAAATTATATAGATTAAGAACTGCCTGCACCCAGCCAGAAATACCAACATCTGTATAGACACTGGGCCAGTTAATCACATGGAATTCCATTCACTTCACACTTCAGTAACTTACCCTAATTTATATCAAGTCACTTTGATCCACATTATCCTGTACCTTATCTGTTTGTATCTGTTTGTCCCTTCCAGCCCCCCCCCCCCCCCCCCCCCCATTTATATGACTTTGTTAACACCTTCCACACAGATATTCTTTTTTTCTGGTTATTTGATCTATGAGCTGAATGTTGTATATATATCAGCGAGCACCACAGCTTCTTTGTAATCAGCTTGAAAAAGGAACTAGAATGTTCTGAAAGCTTGCTATGGTTATCTTAGTTAGCCAATAAAGGTATCACCTTTATACCACTTTTGTTATTTTTTATTTCAAAAGGGTTACCCTGTAAACACTTGCAGAGTTGTTAATTCTAAGTATAAAGAATGTGACATTTGTAAACTTTTTCTTCTGTTCACACTTAAGTGGCAGAAAAACCAATGAGCTCAGTTAAACAATGCTGTGTTTTTGTTTGTCATTTTGTATCTAAACTCCTGAAGGGTTTTAAAATTATTTTTTCTTCAGAATCTATGTCAAACAATGACCCATGCCTACCACCCTTACAATAGCACCAATCTTATAATGCATCCTGCAGCCAACAGAGCAGCTCCAAAAGTTATGACATCTGTTAAGCTTTTAGTGTGCCAGTTTCCTAAATGCGCTTGACACTTAAAACCAGGGGAATTTACACTGCCTGTTGTGAAACATAAGAAATATTATAGAGGTCTTCTATAACTAGAAAAAAAAATGGGCCCCAGATTCTGGCTTAGAATTCCAGTGCCCTAAAACAAGATGGGAATGCTACAATAAAAACTATTTAACTTAACACAAAGAAAGAAAAAAATCAATTTAGCCACATGGGTTGGGAACTCAAAACTATGCTATATTAAAACAACTCAACTGAAGCCAAAGGGGTCAGGTCCAAGCACTTTATATTAAAACACATTAAATAAAATATGGCACTCTTATTTAATTGGCTCATTTTGAATGCACACCTCTGTTGCCTGTGATAGGTATGCCCATGTTACCAATAATGTAAATGGACCTATTATCAAACTGGGAAAACAAACTTTTGCACACAGTACACATTGCCCTTGTCATTATATTAAATCCAGTGTATTTAAATTACCACATGTCAGTCATTCAAAAGAAGCATTCTGGAACTAATGTTTATAAGGTTTAGTTAAACGAATATTTACCTGAAAATGTAGAAATAACTTGATGACAGCTTGCTTGAAATTGTAAATGTATAAGAAATGTCAAGACTACCATATGCAATGTTCCCTCCCCCCCCTACCCCTCTCTTTTGTCTTCTGTATCCCTTCCCCATACCTGAAAAATTGCAAAATAAAGAATTATAAAAAAAATCCAGTGTATTTATCTTGCTGTGTATTGATTTTAGACAATTGCATTCTACAATAGCAGTCACAAGGGGAAAGGGCATCTGGTCTCCTGCCTCACAGTACCAGGCTAAAATGTGCTCCTGACTACAGTATAAGATAGCCATATATGTTAAAATTCACTCATTTGGTGATGTTGCTAAACAAGCAGATCTTTCTCCCAATATGCCCACCTAAGGGTTAATTCAGTATTGGGCTAATATAATGTTTTGGCCATAGTGCAAAGGAGCGGGTATAGGAGCAAGCAGTCCCTGATCTGACAGGAAAATCACACCTTGCTGATCAACACCTGACCAATTTTTGGTCAGATAATGGTCGGCAGATACATGGGCAGACAAGCTGCTGAATCGGTCTAAAGGACTTGAATTGGCAGCTCAAATCTGCCCATGTATGGCCACCTTTATATACTGTTTCAGTTGATATCACAGATATACTGTACGTCAAATGACTGTAGTTTGCTATTTTCTGCAGTCCTGACTTTATGTACCATTAAAACAATGCAGCAAGCAAGAGCAAGACTCAACAATTCAGCAAGAGTCGACTCTCCTGCAGTCAAGACTCCGCAGGGGTCATTTATGAGTGCAAGTTCGGTTGTGGTCCTTCAGTTTTCCCACAGTCAGCTGCTCGTAAAACACTAAACAGCATGCACTCCTAGCACTTTTTAGTTGCGCTAAGTGCTGCCAAGTCTTTCATGCCTCATGTTTTGAATTTGCATCTACTGATGCAAGGGAATCCTGGAGCTACTGCCACCTCCACTGCTACTTACTGTCACCTCCAGACCAGTCAGTAGCTCCAGGGTTTCCTAAGCACCCTGCGTCAATGGGAGCAGAGAATCTGCCTAAATAATCAACAAATGTGACAGTGAAACAAACAACCATTTATTGGCTCCAATGTTTAACAAAAAATGTAAAAAGCAAATTATTGGAGCACCCAATGTCCATTATTTTTTGTGCAATCTGTGCCTAAAGAATAGGACACACATGTCATTCCCACACCTAACACCAGAAACTACATCAACCAGGCCCTGGTGCAATTGAGACTGATTTGCAATTAAGTGTAATTGCAGTAATTTTGATGTACTGGCCACAGCTGTGTCAGATCTACTGGTGTGTGCAACCATGCTGGAATTCTGGGAAAAAAGGCATTATGGGACATGGCGATTGTGCTTGAAATTGTACTTTGCTCACAACAGTCAGTAGTAAGCAAAATTGACGCCTTATAGCCCCCTATTCTTAGCATGTTCTGTAAGTTTACATTTAAAATAAATGTCAGTTTTTTATTCTATTGGAAAATTGTATAGAATGACACTACCTTCAAATTTAATTCCCTTTCTTTCTGTGGTGAAAACTAGAACAGAATAAAGAGATAAATCTTTCTCATGGAATGTAATCTCGCCCAAAGTATCCAAACCCACATTCCTTCATTAACTGGGCAATGCATAGTGCAGTAAAAGATAACTATGTAACAATGCATTGCTTAGCAGGAAACCCTTTATGTTCGTTCCTAAGGTCATTGCATCTTAAAGTAACGTTTTTTGCAGCAACACTTTTATAGGTTGCATAGGAGACTGATTTGATTCGCTCTGTATACTGAACATTGTCATACTCCTCACTAATAAGTTCTGTGGGCAGGTAACTGTTGCTTATGCTCAAGCAATATAAAGTGCAAGCACCAGAGGTTAATGACCAAAATAGTAGGGAAAGACCAGATCTACCTTTCATCAGCACACAAGTCTGCAACTCCCCTAAGGTCTGATGGGAGACAGTTTTCTTAAGTATTCATGGGTTAATTCATGTTGGTGACATTAAAAACAAGGCAGGGGCAAACACGGCATAGAAGTGCTGCAAGCCTGCTGTACTTAGTGCTCCCAACCTTTATGTTCTCAATAAGTTGATATAGCCAGCATTTCTGTTACACATGAAGGGGAGAAGCATCTGACAGGAGCACTGGGGTGACTACAAAACTGATATCTATTTAAATATAGAAATCCTGCCAGCAGGAGCACATTATATATAATATACTCCTTGTGTATGTACAGAATTGCTTTTAATATGTTGTATACGATGCACTTAATGATAGAGGTTTAGCAGTACTGATTGTGAGAAAACAATTCAGCTTATTAAAAGAACACATTCTGTTTGCAGCACAAGCACACCCCTTTTTGTTACCTAAACGGAGAAAGGGAGGGGAGAGGGAGAATGAGAGAAAAGCAGAAGGAAGGAATGAAAGGCTGGGCTCTCTCTGTGCCTGGGCAGAGTCAAGGAGGGAGTGACTTCACCAGGCTGAGGGAATAAGGTGCGAGAGTGGTGACAGAGTGACATTACTGTGCCAAGAAGCCTGCAGCTGGCAGCACTGTGTCACCATGCAGAGATCCCCTCTGGAGAAAGCCAGCATCTTTTCACAGATTTTCTTTAGGTAAGTTCCTTCATACCTGTGCTAACCTGTTACTGACTGGCACAGAGAATAATGGCAGAGACATTCTAACTCTGGTGGGGTGCAGTGCCATGGTATGGTGCTGATGAGTTTAGGCCAGGAACATTCAAAGCTTCTACATTCAGGATCCTGATTTAGCAGTATCTTTATTACCCTGGACAAAAAACAAACACTCTGATTAATAAATCAGTTGCTGGCATTTTGGACTTTTACTGCTTGTACTTGCTTCATTTAGCCTGCACAAATACAGATCCAATGGCAAATATTTCTGCACTGCTTGTATTAGCTAAAGATGACTACAAGACAATTGTCAGTAATATACCCTATCTTTCACACTTACAGTAGCCCCAACCAGTTTACGTCTGTTTGCATTACAAAGGGAAAGTTAATTTTACGTTGACTTTTTGTGTGGATTCAAAGGATCTTCAGTATTGTTTTTTTAATTATTACATTTGCTATTCTAGCTAACCTTTTGGCTTAGCCTCCATTTGAAAATACAATCTGATTATCAGGGTCACTGACCTCAGCAACTATATTGCTTACTTTTGTGTTTAGACCATCACTTTGTCATTTTCCATTTTGATTTCAAAACTTCACTTTGGTTGCTAAGTATATTAACCCCTAGCAGGCAATTAAAAGTTGAAGAACCAAATATTTAAATAATTAAAAATCTATGAATACCAGTTGCAAATTGCCTTAGATTACTGTTATCTATGCCATATAAAAGTTAATTTTAAGGTTAACTACCACTAAATGGTTTTTTGATTAGCTTTGGGTGGTTTTTATAGCATGCACCATAACATAAAAGATTGTAAGCAGCACTTCAAGGCATAAAACGTACTGTATTGAAGAACACATTCTGCGTCGTTCTCTGACATGCTACTAGATATACCTATGTGTTTTACAAAGCATGTTAGCAGGAATCTTGTTACTCATCTACTAAAATGTCTCAAAATTTTTTACAGGCAAGGCACATTGTAATATTAACATGGCTGAAAGGATAATCTTGTTATTTAATCAAATAGTGACTGCAGGGGTCAAGCAGCAGGAGCTGTTAGCAAAAAACAGTGTAGGTGCACTGTTATTCCAGTATTTGAATAGAATTCATTGTATGATAGGGTATTGCTAAAGATTTGTGTGTCCCATAACAGTGGCTTTATTATTTCTATCCATCCTGGTAGTTTATTTTCATAACAGGCAGCTGGATTTATTCATGTCCTTGTATTAGTTGTGCTGTTCTGATTGTTATGGGATTTGGGCTCAAAAATCCTTTATGTGCATTTGCCTTGGCTTGCGAAATTGGAATTTTCAGAGGACAACAGGTGTGCTTAGCCTTACCACACATCACCTTTAAACAAGGAAGCTTAATACCAAAATAGCACAGACCTGCCTTATGATGTTTATTGTGTGACCATATTTGAAGCAAAGAATGAATAACCTTATCATTTAATGGAATAAGGACTTTGATTTTGATCTTATATTTCTAACTCCACGAGTTACATGAAATAACTCAGATTTTGTGGAATTGTATTTTTAGTGCTCCATTTTTTTCTGCATATTTACCTAAAAATCTGCCAGTTTAACCTTTTACAAAATTCATCAGAGCCAGCTAAATGGGACACCTATTCTAATTTCATTCAACCATGTGTATGTGGGTGTGTATGCAGAGTAACATTTTATAAAAAGAAATGACATCCAGCAAAATTATTAAGATAAATTAGAATTATATAGAAAATTGAGTGTCAATGCAAATCATTTTAGGCCAACAAATATTTGGAAATGGACTAAAAGGTCATTTGTCACTGAAGCTGTTGAAATACAAAATAAAAAGACAATTGCAGCAAGCTGTTTATGTCTGTTTGTTAAACTGTAGTTTGCGTGATTTGTAAACAGCGGTGCATACTACATAGACATAGCCATAGGCTATTAGGCAATAAAGGAGCATAGCAGTTAACTGAGAGTAAGAAACAAAAACTAATAGCATTGTTGTAATGAAAGGCACATTGGCCCCAATGCAGAATTTGTTGTCCTATACCCCTAGTCACAACCAGTTTGTAAATTCAATCCCCTTTCTCCATGTGGCCCATTAGGGCTTATTTACAAAGAAAGTGCACTGTGAAAAATGTAAATGCAATTCAACATGTGTTTTACTAACAAAGTCTCTATAAGAGTAGACTCCTAAAAAATTCCAATAACCAATGTTGACTCAAATCCCTTTCACAGAGCAATGGCTAAGAGAGGTGTATCAATGTATATATCATGCTTTCTTACATCTTATAAAGCCTGATTGTTACAGAATCATATACTGGGAGTTTACTTGCCCAGGGGCCACCATCTTCAATAGGCTAATAGACCAGGCTAATCATTACCCTTGTGATAATCAAATTAACATCAGACCAATAGACACTTGTTATGTACAATTTAGTTTTTTTTATTGACCCAGAAAGTGTTTACAGATCTAGAAATACACATGCTTTCATATTGCATCATTCCTACCATAAGAAATGTATCCCTTGCGTTTCAAACAAGCTGAAGTATTTTTATGATTATTATTTTAAAAACACCTCAGATGGTGACTCTACTGTGTGGCAACATTGTATTTCCAGGTATTGATATCCATTAATTAAAGTATGAAAAGAGATGGAGAGGAAGCCCCCTACCCTGAATCTTTTACATTTACCATAGCACCTGTGGAGGCACCTTCCAGCTACTCATTCAAGTTTCATTTAGCAGCTGTCATCTATATCTAGCTTTCACCACAGCCAGCATTTCATAAGCTGGCCTTTCATGGCCAGAGTTGGTTTGGCAGTTTAGCTTATTTATGCCATTTGTGCCCGATCCTTTAAGCATGTATGGCAAGTACGGCATTTTGTCTGTCTTGACAGAAGGGTGGGCCTTTTTGTTCACCTGTGCCAGTCCCATTTGAATGCTTTTTGGGGATTTTAAATCTGGATATTTATTTGTTATGTCTGTCTTGTTTATGTCACTTTCCCATGGCCTTATTGTCAACTCTATTACTGGGTATCCCTTTGAGCACCATCAACCTGCAGAGCTTCTAGCTGGCTGTACACTTGTGTATTATTGTCTCCAACATTTGTGTATTGCATCAAAATGAATTACCGAAATGCTCCCAACAGGCACTTCATGGATGAGGACTGATGTGAGGAGTGTTTGGCAAGGTGGGAAGTAGGTGAAAATACTTGGGGGCCGATTCACTAAAGGTTGTTAACACTTATCGCATAGTTTTTTGCGTTAAAAAATGTGCGATAATTAAGTACCGATCAAAAAAACACATTATCGCAAAGCGGTATTTGCATTGCATTGCAGTAATTATTGTATAGAAATAATACTAATGCAGAATTCGCAAACACATATGAAGCGTTAAAGGCATAAAATGTGGTGATAATTACTGTGAAACTTAACACCTCCCAGGAGTAGGCGTTACTAAACAAAATTGCAGGTGGTTATTGTCTGTGGTGACAAGATGGAGTTTGCAGTCAGATTTTTTAAAGTATGTGATCTTCCTAGAGTGATGCATTCTCCAGTTTTCATGGAAATGGTAATTTTCAGAACAGTAGTTTTTAGAAAGTAACTGCTACGTGCGTAATAGCGTGCGCTAATATCGCATGCTACGAAATAACGCATAGATATATCACATGGTTTAAATAACACTTTAAAATATGTCATCGCCAGATAAATAATGACAATAACGTCACGTCTTAATTCAGACAAGTGTCCTTTTAGTGAATCAATCGTTAACTTGCAAAATATAAGAAGTGACTTTCGGACTTTAGTAAATCGGCCCCTTGGTATCTAATAAATACTATATATTTTTGGAAGCAAGCAGTTGACAAACAAAGGATTGGTTTCTAATTTATGGAAACTTTAATTAGATTCCTGTGCTGACTTTGTGTTAGTTCTGTGCCTCAGGCACTAAAAATTAGATTGTAGGGTCTATATGGGAGGTCCTGGGAATGTTGAGGAATTTTGTGTACAGTGCAATGTTGATTCAGTAGCTCTGCATGTGACTAAATTTACTAGAAATGCTAGTATGTGAATCTTCATTAGTGAGTTGCTAGCTTAAATAACCAGCATATGTTTTACCAGAGTAAATACACACTATAATTACTGTACTGTTTATCACTTATTTGTTACTAAAATGCACACAGCAAATAAAATAGACAGACACGTCCAGATGCCTGTAAAAAGCTGCGCTAATTGTAAGTATATGAGATAAGCTGTTCATGCATAAAAACCTTATTAAGATAATGCCAAAATGAAGTTCTAAGTATTTATGGCCCTGTTATTGTACATCTTGTAATCTTGACATACTAGGAAAAAGCAACTATGCATTCCCAAACTTCTCAAATTTATCCTGGTTTTGGGTTATGTCTTCTGCTAGTGATCAGTTGGTCTTTCATATCTTTATTATTTGGACCAATCACTGATTTATTGGTTTATGGATTTTCTTATATAACATGCTGTGTAAACTCATGTTCAACTGTTTGTTGTCCTTTGTGGCGATGTGACACACTTCAAATAGAATAGGCTGTCCTGTACAGAAGACCAAATAGTTTGGCCAAATGATTGTGATAAAATGAGATGATTGCTGTTGGGCAAGATAGAGAGTGGGGATGGTACTCTTGTTCAAGCAATAGAGGCCATACTAGGGCTGCTGTAGCAGATGGGATAAGAGAAAGTCTAATTTTCAATTAAACATAAAATTTAGATGGCCTTTAATTGGTTAGTTAGCTAGTTAATCATCAAATTGTGTGTGGTCAATTTTGGTGAATACTCCCCCACATCTATCCATCTTTTAGATGTTATGAAATTAGGAACAACTGCAGTAGAAGTAGCACAAATATGATAGCATACAGCATGGCAACATTGTAGAGAAGTGGAGCTTGAACTATATTTTATGTATATAAAAGTAAGGGGTAAACTTTAATACAGAAGATGTTAATGCCTTAAAGAGTCTATTACCAAAAGTAGCAGATAAAAATTCAGATAGAGATAATAAATTGTCTACCCTACCCAAAATAACTTGAATCCTGTCTCTTCTGGGAGAGATTTTTGTTTTTGTTTTTTTTTTAAAATACAAATTTTCATATATTGATTGTGTTGCATTTTTGTATTTGCATACAGATTACATACTACCAGTAGAAATGAAAGAACCTAAATTTAGGATAAAATGGTTGGCAGAAGTAGGGAGGTAAGTGTAAGTAGAAAAGGAACAGGTAATACCTTTTTGAATGGTTCAGTAAACTATAGGACCATTTTGATTTTGAATAGCAGTACAATATATGTTGTCAAAATAGGTGTATCTCTGTCTATTTATTTGACTTGCCTTGCTTAAATAGTGACCCTTTAGAAATTCTCTTATTTTGCCAAATAGGAAATGTTACACTGAGATTTCTGTTCCCCCGTGATGCTAAAAAGCACAAAGCACAAAAGTTGTTTTTATTGTGATTTTTCTTAACTTTAGAATAAATCATTCAAAACTGAAATATGCTGTCACTTGTGGCATGACATTTGTGTGTTAATCTTTCAAATATGGCCACAGAAGCTCAGTTGGACTAAGACCTGTGACTTTACTGGGCAATTGTAAGAATTTCACCTTTTTGTTCTTGAGCCACTCCAATGTTACTTTAGCCTTCTGGCTAAAATGAGGGCCCTGTCAAAACATGAACTTTTGCTCAAGGTTGCTTTTTTAGCAGACATTTCTCTTGCAGTATGTACCAGTGTTCTGCACTGTCCATACTTTTAAAGGAGAAGGAAAGGCAAAGTCACTTGGGGGTGCCAAAATGTTAGGCACCCCAAGTGACTTGAATTGCATACCTTTCCCCCGGGCTGGTGCCCCTGTTCAGAGGGAACAGCACCAGCCTGGGGTTCCTTCTTCCTGTATCGCTCACGCGCGCATGCCCAGTAGAGTGAAAAGCCGAACTTTAACAGAGAAGTCGGCTTTTCACTCTACTGCGCATGCACCTATTGTGTTAGTCGCAGTGAAACGAAGCAGGAAGGAGGAAGCGCATCGCTCCAGGTACCCCGGGCTGGTGTTGTTTTCTTCTAACAGGGGCACCAGCCCGGGGTACGAGGTAAGCGATTAAAGTCACTTGGGGGTTCCTAAAATTTTAGCACCCCCAAGTGACTTAGCCTTTCCTTCTCCTTTAACAAGATGCCAAGTCCTGCTCAAAAACAGCAGCCCACAGCATGACTAACGCCACCATACTTTACTGTGGGTGTTGGTTTTTTTTTTGTCATATGCGGAAAAAAATGTATGTACACTTTTAAAACCTGTGTGTGCAAAACAAGCATTAGAGAATTATTACCACAAGAGTGTTATGAAGACCTCTTGATATGGTTAATCTATATATAAACTGTTGTACGGTGCATCATGATGTAAGAATTTTTATTGGCAGTGTGCGTGTTTAGGACCCATTTTTGAATGTCTGCACCAAGGGGGACATTTACTAATCCACGAACGCTCCAAGCTTATTTTCAGTGACTTTTTCGTACCTTGTGTGTGTTTTTTGCACTTTTTGCGACTTTTTTTGTAATTTGTGACAAAATTTGTGTGACACAATATATACTATATTTTCACATTAGCACCGGATATATAGTCTTGTCTCTGTTTAACCTTTTATACCTATTTAAATGTTTTGTGTTTGTGGTGTGTTTGCTACAATTTAGCTACTATAGTTTATAAAAATAAGCTGCTGTGTAGCCACTGGGGGCAACCATTCAAGCTGGAAAAAAGGAGAAAAGGCACAGGTTACATAGCAGATAACAGATAAATTCTGTAGAATATAATGGGGTTTTATCAGTTATCTGCTAAGTAACCTGTGCCTTTTTCTCATTTGAATGGCTGCCCCCATGGCTACACAGCAGTATTAGAGTTATGTTACAGGAAAAACAAATGGAGTAGATTTCGACACAGGCATGTAAGTTTTCTTTGAAATCCTGTGTGTATGTGTGCACACAGACCAAAGCACCCCCTGTTAGCTTAATTAAAGGAACGGCACCACCAAATAATCAAGTGTTTTCACTTTCAACCCAGACCTTTCAATCTGTTTCAGGGGATGCGGGGAACAAGGATCTTTTATTGGTGGACATGTTAAGTAACCCAAGAATTCTGGCAGATGGTAGCGACTCTGCTCTCAAAGGTTCTACATTGTACAATAAAGCCAGCCCCACACATATTCCTACTAGGCATGAAAATGAGAGCCATACACTCTAAACCAGTGCTGTCCAACTGGTGGCCCGCAACCCCCCTCTGTGTGGCCCCCCACCTGTCTGACTGCTTTGATGGCTTACCTTTGTGCAAACTTTAAATGGTATCAGTACTGAGATTAACTGGCCCCCTGCATGGTTTACACCTCAGATTCAGGCTGTAAACCCCTTGCATTGTTTAATCATGTAATCCCCTCTGTTGTTCACACATTTTAATCCCTACATTGTTCACCCCCTGCAGTGTTCACACCTCAGGCTTAGACTGTAAGACACACATTGTTCACCTGTTCACATCGCACACAAAAACCCTGCACACTATAAAAAGAACATATACTGAGATGGTACTGCAATTAAAAAAGTTTTTTAATATATAGTTATTGTGCAAACTGTAGGAGCAGTGCCAGCATTGTGTCACTGTATGCTGCCTGTGTGTCATACTCTGCCTGTCCTATGCTGCCTATGTGTGCCATACACTGAAGGACACTGAAGATATGATATTAGTAGCTGTTCCTGCTAACATGCAGAGGTTCTCAGAAATTGTTAGAGGGGTGAGAAACAACCTTTCTGGGAGTGAGGTGCACCACTGTAGTAGCTGCCTTCAATGGCTTTGGGAATCTCTGCTTCTATGTAGGTCAGTAACACAACTGAAATTTCCCTGAACATTCTAGCCAGAAAGTTTAACAAAGACAGCATTGCATTTAACAGATCTTATCTTTTTGCAAAATTCTGGTGTGTTTTGAGAAGCTTCTAGTTATATTGTATCTATTGTTTGTGATCACTTGAGTGAAAGCTGTAGTATCCATGTCAGAGGTACTGCCTCAAAATATTTGTGAACTGTTAGGACCTGCAAAATATGTAACTATTTAGTCTGGACTTTTATCTTCCCCAGATGTATTTGAAAATAAAACCCTTTATAGAACATCTTCTGGACACTCACTCCTTAAGGATAGTTTTGGTGTTGCCCATTTGTTAAAGTTGTCTTTTGTTTATGTCAAGATATATCTGTATGCTCTGTGCTAGAGGACATTGAGCTTTGGCTATTACAAAGATGGGTTTAACATTTATGGAGTGTGGATACTGTATCCTGGGGAGTGTGTGCTGGCTTCCTAAATAATCTGTAATGCCAGGGATTTATGTCAATATCTGTGTCCAGAAAGCTCAAGCAAGGAACTTTGCGAAATTATATATTCTAATGATCAAAATGGATCCAGGGGCCTTAATGGTACATTTTCCTTTAGTTTTTGTTGTGTATTAGAACCTTTTTTATCAAAGAAGGAAAAGTATGTAGTTACTCCACAAAATTTTCAAACAATTGGCTGGTGACCCAGTAAGTGTTTTGTTCATCACAAACACACAGCCCACACACAAAGTGAGCCACTGGTTTTATCTAATTAGTTAGAAAATCGGCTTTCTTTTATGATTAGAAAATTGGCTTTGGTTGAATATACTGTATATGGACCTTGGTCATCATTTACAATTTAGATGACTGTAGCAGTTGCCAAGCGGTAATTATCAGTACTGATATAAATCAACTGACCCTTTATCTCAGGGTAGAATATTGTGGAAGACAGGAACATTTACAGGCATATTTCAAATCTCCAGGTGACTTTGGCAAACAACTTTTACTTGGAAATGATGTGCCTAGGGAGTGACATTCTGAAGTATTGTAAACAGTTAATAAACAGAATCGCAGAGCATATCAAAACAAACTATGCCTGTGTACAAGTAGCTGTTTCACAGCAAAAGAAGCCTTGGCTGACAATATTTAACAAAAGAGAAACATTTGTTAAAATTATATTTTCTTGCAGGTACAGTAAAAAAGTATTTCCTGCAGTTTTTTTTTTAAATTGTAATAGTGATTACAGCTGGAGGGTTTAATAAAAATGTTCTTAATACCAGTTCTGATGGAATCTGTAAACTTATTTTTATTGTGCTGTAAGGACAGAATTAATTTTTACATAGTCTGCTTAAAGCTGAAACATTAGTGGGCTCATTTATGTCTGCTTCTAATGCAACTGCAGTAGCACCAAGGGACACATAAGCACATACCTTCACTTCTAATTTGCAGCAGGGGCTTACCAACTGCTATAGTTTAGGGACCTGTTGTAAACTATGCCTGCAGGAGCTCCCTGACTTGCTCATCTGAATGACACACAAGTTAGGGGCAGGAGGGGGGACAAATACTGTATTCATTTGGGGAGCGTAGGTCTCATAGGTTGGGGGGCAGCATATGGAAACATAGGTCATCTACCTTGGAAGTCGGGGTGCAAATTGCAATAACATTTTATGCACTTTTCTTAAACATGCTGTTGTCAACTGTACTGATGGAAAATAATTAATCACTATTTTGTTCTGCCATCCAGTTTGGCATCCAAGCTGATCCTAAGCTAGCAGGCTAACTAGGAATGCCAAGAAGAAAAATAGCTAAAACAGCGAGACACTTAGGGCCCGATTCACTAAAGTGCGATTTAACGTGCGCTATTTTTAGCATGCGTTAAAAATTTTATTGCGTCTTAATTTTCACGACTTTTCGCACGATTCACTATAAGCATATTCGCGCTATTTTACGCGCGGTATTTCATGCGATAATTTTGTCACGATAAATAGTGTGCGCGGTATTTTTCACATGCACGCTATTTATCGCATGCGCTAATTGTCGCGACATTACACACACGACAATCGGCAGCATAAAACTGGCGACATTTTGCCCTGGGAGAGCACAGAGTGCTAGAGAAGTGCTGTATAAATGTTTATTTGGAAAAAAAAACCCAAAAACCAATAAAAATTATGTAAAAGTAAGAAAAAAAAAAGAAGTGCTAGAGATAATAAAATGGGGGGGGGGCATTTAAGAATATTTAGGCAAATACTTAGGGGTCCGTTTGCTAAAGTGGCTTAAATTAAGTGGGAGATTTTAGACACAGAATAAATGGCAAATATTTTATGGGCACTTTATTAAACGGGAACAAATATAATATTGCAATTATTCTGGCAACAAAACATTGGATTGGCAGTTATCACACTCGCCAGAAAATACGCTATGTACTAATTAATGCAAGTTTTACTATTCAGCAAAATGGGCTAAAGACAAAATTGTTGGCAGAATATTTGCAAAAATGTAACCCATATAGCATATTGATGCTGTTACTGATAAATGTAAGAGTGTAGGAGAAACTACATGAAAGTATAGAATACCATATTAAGTAATTCATAATTTAAAAACTGATTTCCTTTTTCTCTGTAGTAATTAAACAGCACCTTGCAATTGATCCCAACTAAGATGTAAATAATCAATATTGGAGGCAAAACCATCGTATTGTGTTTAATTCATGTTTTATTGATTTTTTGTAGACTTGAGGTATGGAGATCCAAATAACGGAAAGACCCCTTATCCGGAATACCCTTGGTCCCGAGCATTCTGGCTGTATATATATATATATGTGTGTGTATATGTATTTGTTTTTCAAAATGCCACAACATATTTAAAATTCCCTCTTTATTGTGTATTTTTGAAAAAACATGCATATATACACATATATATTTATATATAGAGAGAGAGAAAATATACATTTCAAGTTCAAATTACTTGCTAAATCTTTTAAGAAACGTATTGTGTAAAAGCATATTAAAGTAGAATAATTACCTGCAGCAATTTCAGAGATCTCCTGAAAGTTCCTGCGCTTCAGGTCTGACCAAATCCGCTGGAGCAGGCAGAGGTCCATTTCGATGCGAAAGCCCCTGCGCAACCCGGCTATTAGGTGGCGCAGGATAGCCCTCTTCCGCTCATGGACCCCTATTGGCCCCAGCGGCAGCCTGTCATACCCTGAGCGCAGGAAGAACTCTATAATATAGCGCCTCTCCTCCATTAGCAGCTCGGAAACCCCAGGCATGATGCTCTCAGTGTGGTGACAGCAGGCTCAAAGACACAAAATTGCCACAAGTCGCACATGTCACGAGATTCAAAAATCGCCACAAAATGGCCGCAAGTCGCGCGTGACACAAGATTACGAAGTCGCGACAAATCGCCAATATATACCTAGTAATGTATTTTGTGCGACTAAATATTTACCGCTATATAGTACTGTATATTATCGCGACTAAATATTTACCGCTATATAGTACTGTATATTATCGCGACTAAATATTTACCGCTATATAGTACTGTATATTATCGCGACTAAATATTTACCGCTATATAGTACTGTATATTATCGCGACTAAATATTTACCGCTATATAGTACTGTATATTATCGCGACTAAATATTTACCGCAATATAGTACTGTATATTATCGCGACTAAATATTTACCACTATTGTACTGTATATTTTGGCGACTAAATTTTTACCGCTTTAGTATTGTTTATTAGTAGCGAAATTCCATACATGCCAAGACTTTAGTAAAATTGAGTAAAAAGACACATACTTGAATAAATAACACTGTAAGTCCATATTTTATTGCAAAAACTCATTTACTGTACTTTTCTATAATTTTTTGCCTGCCTGTAGTAGGTGTTAATTTTCGCATAGCCGAATGCGATATTTAGCGCGCCTAAGTTATAGTGAATCATGCGATCGTATTCTTTTCAGCGCGGAAATTAACGCATGCGTTAAACTAGCGCATGCGGTCGCGCGAAAATTTACGCATGCGATATGGCGACTTAACGCATGCGGTAATGCTGTAGTGAATCGTGCGCTAATTGTCGCGACTTATTTAACGCAAAAAAAGCATGCGATAAATTTTATCGCACTTTAGTGAATCGGGCCCTTAGTGCTTTGAAAAAACAAATACACACAAAGAACAATCTAGTAAGACATGCAAATTATTAGTTGGCAGGGTTAATAATTTTAACAACCAAAAGTTTAATATATGTTCTGTAATTGGTGGTCCTTATAAGTTTTATAAGTTTGTCATATCTGCTGTATGTGAACATTGACATCGTTTAAGTAATGTGTCTTATGGTCATTCTTATAGCTCCAAGAGGATAGCTTCAATACAGAGCCCAGTCAATTCTTCACAAAGTGTCCTATAAACTGATGACCCTAGTTTCTGTTTTCCTCATACAATTTCTCACCCATTTAAAGCACCATCTAAAAAACCTCTTATACACTACCATCCTCAAGGGGGCAACTTGACTTCAATTCACCAGTTCTCTCATTACACTGTCCTCCATTTCACCCACCCTCTAATTATGCTTGGGTAATCTTTCCTTGAATAATCTTCTATACCCTTTTTTCCCCCCTCATACTGGTTTCAACCCTCAGCTGTTCCTATTACCCCACCATGCCAATCATTTTGTTAACTTATTCACATCAATCACAAGACAGCTGGTTAAAAACCTAGCTTATTTTTAAAATCACCACACCTGTCTTGTTTTGTGGGGAAGCACACTTAATTATAGGCTTATTCCCACTTCACCCACATTCTCCTGACTCCCCCCAATTATTCACACTGTCCTTTTATTTACTCACTCACTGTTCTCCACCACTATACTCCCATATACTTGCTATATTCAGCACATAAATTCTTTCTCTTTATCTTGTCTCCCACTCTTGAAATGCTTGATTCTATTCCTCTATTTCAGTTATGTTTATACATGTATGTTTATTTCGTCCATCCAGAGTTGTGCATAGTGGGCCACTTCTCCATGCGTACTCACACCCCATCTAACATTTCTAGCATCACTGTGTTGTATAGTTGACAAGCAATATGATTTTTGATCTGAGATTTTCAGAGGTTCAGAATTTAGGAATCAATCCAACTGGCTGATCAATTTGACAGTCTAGTTTAGCTGATACTTATCATTGTCCACACCTTCAAAAATTTTTATCCCAGACCAGCTGTTTAATATTTGTGAGATTATTGATTATTATTTGCATTAGTAAAATGTAGGGTACCTGGGGCTGCTCTCCGTGGCCGTCCAGGTCCCAAGGTTGTGCCGCGGGTTGTTCCCGGCACGCGTCGCCCTCCTCTCTGCGCGCGCACGCCTGTCACGGCCCCAGGAAGTAGGCGTGCGCGGCGCAATGATGCAAGCGTTGGCGCGCGCGTTCATGCGCGCACAGGGACGCGCATCTGACGTTATGCGCATGCGCAGAACGTATATAAACAATGCCAAAGGCCTTTGTCACTGCGAAGTGATCATTTCTGTTGGAAACCACTAAGCCTCTGTTCCTGCTATTGAAACTCTGATTTTGACCCGGCCTGAATTGGGATTTGAACCTCGCTGCCTGAACTGACCTATCGCCTGCCTGACCAACCTATATGCTTTTGATTCTGCTCTGACGCTCCGGTTCAGCACTCCTGCCACTCCTCCACTAGGCCCAGTCCTGTCTCACCCTCAGCGACTGCCGTCTCAGTGGGAGGTGTAGGAGAGGTCCTTCCCCTACGAATTCTTCCGTCTACCCTTCCATATACGGTCCTGATATAAAATGAATTAGTAAATCCATTAATTGTTATGTAATGAGAAGAATGTCATGCAGATATAGCTACATATAGAGCCAAGAGGATAAAGATTATTTGGTAGAAATAATGTTGCACCATAACCCACCACATTTCAAACTTAGGGGCACATTTACTAACCCACGAACGGGCCGAATGCGTCCGATTGCGTTTTTTTCGTAATGATCGGTAATTTTGCGATTTTTTCGTATCTTTTGCGATTTTTTCGGCGTCTTTACGATTTTTGCGTAAAAACGCGAGTTTTTCGTAGCCATTACGAAAGTTGCGCAAAGTCGCAATTTTTTCGTAGCGTTAAAACTTGCGCCTTTTAAGTGTTAACGCTACGAAAAAATCGCGACTTTGCGCAACTTTCGTAATGGCTACGAAAAACTCGCGTTTTTACGCAAAAATCGTAAAGACGCCGAAAAAATCGCAAAATTACCGAAAAAGTCGCAAAATGTTCGTTTCCAATCGGAATTTTTCCAATTCGGATTCGAAATCGTGTCTTAGTAAATCAGCCCCTTAGTGTAATTCTTTGCAAAGAGTGATCAATATTCTTCTAATTTGTTATGGAGAAATAAATAATAGCTTGACACTTCATTTTTGCCTGCTCTTTTATGTGTGTGTGTTGCATTAAACCTTAATAAGGGAAGCCTAGCTATAAATCCATGTAATTATCTGTTGCAGCCCTCATTTAGTAATATGAAGCAATTCCTAAATAATTCAGTGTTATGTAATTTTTATTATCTGGGTAAAAAAAAAGAAAACAGTACAATGGAACATAAAAAAGTAAAAATGTCATCAATGTATACCAACAAACTTCAGAGATAAGTGCAGGTTTCTGTGAGCCTGTCCTTTATATTCACTTAAAGGAGAAGGAAAGGCAAAGTCACTTGGGGGTGCCAAAATATTAGGCACCCCCAAGTGACTTTAATTGCCTACCTTGTACCCCGGGCTGGTGCCCCTGTTAGGAGAAAACAGCACCAGCCCGGGGTAGCTGCAGCGAGCGCTTCCTCCTTCCTGCTTCATTTTCCGGCAAATGCCAGTGGTCGGCGCATGCGCAGTACAGTGAAAAGCCGACTTTTCGGTTAAAGTTCGGCTTTTCACTCTACTGCGCATGCACGCGCGAGCGAAGCAGAAAGTGCTGCGGCTACCCCGGGCTGATGCTGTCCTCTTCGAACAGGGGCACCAGCCCGGGGTACAAGGTAGGCGATTTAAGTCACTTGTTAGGCACCCCCAAGTGACTTTGCCTTTCCTTCTCCTTTAAAGGAGAAGGAAAGTCAAAGTCACTTGGGGGTGCCAAAATGTGCTGTTTTCTCCTAACAGGGGCACCAGCCCGGGGGAACAAGGTAAGCGATTAAAGTCACTTGGGGGTGCCTAACATTTTGGCACCCCCAAGTGACTTTGCCTTTCCTTGTCCTTTAAGTGTGTGATCTCCCTTATTTCCATGGTTGCACTGTTTTTAACATAAAATAATGAATATTTTGGCTTTTTATATCCATGGTGCACCAATTACCTTTTTTATGGAAGATCTCTCTACTTCATGACCTGCTTCTAGAGGTGAAGAATGAAAGTCTAGTGCTGGTTAATCACAGTTTTTTACTAAATCTTTCCCAAAGACTTGCTATAATGTTTTGCTAGATCTGCAATTACTACATTTCTAAAAAAAAAGATTAATACAGTCATTTTAATACAGTCATATAGGACGTTGTTACTCACAAAAAAATATAATTTCCACTATGTTATAAATATTGTGTCTGACTTTAGCTCTTTGGAATGGCAGGATACATTTCTTAGCTTGCTGGTGAATAAAAATGGCAAATTTGAAGAGGGTGCTATAATGGCCAGTGGGTTGAAAGAAGTGGATATACCACATAGTGCAAGCTGAATAAATACTGAAATTGCTGATGCTTTTAAGATCTGAGAGTAAGTTTAGATTGAAAGTTCATACATAGGGCAATGCAATTATTTTATTGCATATTAATGTATTATTAATATTTTAGAGGTTGGTAAGGAAACCAGCTGCAACTACTGCATACATTCAATTTGAGATATGCACCTCCAGGCGTGCATAGATATACATTCAAATTTGGCACCTGTAGTCATATAAATAATAGGATATATGTTATGTTAAGATATTGTAACTTTAAAACAGCTTATTTTAAATTATGCCAGAACAGTGGAGAGAGCTGTCTGTCATTTCTAAGTACCATATCTGCCCTGATCAGCGTCAGTACCTCAGTTTGCACTCATTTGAAATAATCAATAAACATTGTGCATTTATATTAACCTAAATATGACATTTCCACAATGTAAATCACACTGTGCAACAGTAGCATATTTAAACAGCAAAGCACCTCATTGCAGAAATGTTTCTAGTATCCACAAGGATATGTGTGTCTAATTATCTCTTATATTTACACAAAAGCTTTGGCAAGAATAGATCTCAGAGCTAAACAAACAAAAACAATGTTTTCTTCTTTTAGTACTCTTTGATCATATGTATTCCTGTATGAATTTTACAGATTTTTCTTATGGGTTAAATTCATACAAGGTGATAAATACAAAGGCTAGTACTACTTTAGTTACCCCTTTTCTCAGTATCATGTTTAGCATCTGCATGTTTCACCCATATGTTTTCTGAAACATTTCCTGTGCTAATTTTTTGTGTGCATGAAGATTGGGCATTTCTTGCATCTTTTTGTCTGGTGCAGGCTGCAGCCATATTGCCTATAGATTAAAATAGTTTTTTCCATCAAACCTGCAAAGTGGTCTTCTTCCATGTCCTACCCAGCTGTGCATGGCTAATGCTCATTCAGTAAATTGGCATGGTTATATCTTGCTATTTTAAAGAGGGTTACACAGCTATGTAACAGAGTGGGCAACAGACTATAGGGCCCATTGGGGGTCCTGGCTGATGCTGTTTCAGTGTATGTTTGCAAAACATATCATGGGCCCCAAAAAAGACTTGGCTGTGAGTTCCAGTAATTTTTTTGTTATACCACTAGGGTCACAAATTACTTCCATACCCTGTATTCCTAGCAGATATTGCGCTGATGATTATACTTTATCTGGAAAACAATTTAATTGTTCTATAGTGATACATTAAGGTAAATACCTGAAACAATTGTTTATAGCTTGTGGTAAAGGATGGATCACATGAATTTCAATGCAATTTGTAAATATAGATCATGTAATCACACAATAAAATAAAAACAATATTGGAGGAAAACAGACGTTATTGCTGCCAGCAGAACAGTAGTAAATTATAATCCACAGCCTTCACTGCTCTATAATGTTATAAATTTAATGGGAGACTGTTGCCTGTTATAACTTAACATTTTGGACCCAGATGGCAAGGGGAAATTCAGTGATGAAGCCTTTGCCATGCCCATGACATTTTCTAATTTGAATGGTTTGTGCCTTTTGGACGTCTTTCTCGGCCTCCCCTTCTTTGTTGCTATTTACCTATTTTATTATGTTTTATAGCTGGACCAAGCCAATTTTGTGGAAAGGCTATAGGCAACGGCTGGAACTGTCAGACATTTACCAGATTCACCCAGGGGACTCTGCAGATAACCTTTCAGAAAGGCTAGAAAGGT
This sequence comes from Xenopus tropicalis, assembly GCF_000004195.4. Classification (NCBI taxonomy): domain Eukaryota; kingdom Metazoa; phylum Chordata; class Amphibia; order Anura; family Pipidae; genus Xenopus; species Xenopus tropicalis. The sequence goes on from NC_030679.2 coordinate 68,516,074, forward strand.
AAGTTGAACATTTTCATTTATTACTAGGCAACATTGCTTAGGGTCTAAAGAAATTCTTATTAAAAGCAGGAATTATGAAGTGTGTAATTCATAGAAAAATATATAGAGTTAATTTACATTCTGTTATAATGATAGTATTTTTCTTGGGAAATTGGTGTGGTCACAATGGTTGCATTTTTGGAAAAAACAACAGTTTGCTTTACTGGTGAGACTTTTTTTCATATATATTCTTTATTTGTATTTTAAACAAGAAGGGGTACACAAAGCAAGAAGAAAGGGGTTAATCATAATTTTCAGAAAAAGCTGGTGAGATTTTACCTTCATCATGTATGGATAGCAAAGTAATTGATACTTGCAAAATGAGTCTTGATGACAATATTTTGTTATTACAAAGTCTTAACAAGATTATCTAGAATACGTTTCCAATCACTGTGTTGTTTTGCAAAAATAAGCAGAATCTTAGGCACTGGATGAGATCTTTTTCCCCATTGCTAAGAAAAGGCAGTAATGAATAACTTCCAATAAATCAGTGCAAGCATGAATATGATACAAGCGCACGCCAGGAAACTTGTTGGTAGTGCCGGATCAAGCTGCCAGGCGCCCTAGGTTTAAAATGCCTAGATATCAGGTTCACATTTTGTTTCTGGATTAAGGGATGTACCTCCTTTTGCATTCTTCAGCAAGCAACACTGTTTTCATCCACATAGGTGATGAATGCACCGACTATTGAAAACTAAGGGGCAGAATTATGAAAATGTGAGTTTAGAGCTTAGTACATAAAACACTCATAAGTTGGGTTGAAAAAAACCTGAAGTCCATCAGGTTCAACCCTATACACTCAAAGACATAAACTATATATACCAACATCAATACTAACTGTAGGATTTAGTATCACAATAGCCTTGGATACTATGCTTGCTCAAGAACTTATGCAGGCCCCTCTTGAAGGCATTAACAGAATCTGCCATTACCACATCACTAGGAAGGGCATTCCACAACCTCACTGCCCTCACCGTGAAAAACCACCTACACTGCTTCAAATGAAAGTTCCATTCCTCTAATCTAAAGGGGTGGCCTCTGGTGCGTTGATCGTTTTTATGGGGAAAAAAGCACATTCCCTAGAGAAAACAACCCCAACCTCGACTAACCTCATAGTTTAAATCTTCCATCCCCTTTACCAGTTTAGTGGGTGAGTTTTTATGTATTAAGCTCTAAACTCACATTTTAATAAATCTGCCCCTAAATAACAGGTGACAGGATTATAATATAATAGAAAAATAATCCTTTGGGTTGGAATTGCACAGTGCCCTTTGCTACCCCCTGACTTCAAACACTTTCTTCTTTAACCATTTAACTTCACTCAGTTGTGCAATCAGAGCAAAGATTCTGAAAAATAGTTTTAGTTAGTAGAACTAGATAGTTCCTGAGTGGGATGTTCAGCTGTATTAGCAGAATGTCTTTGCAAGTCACAAATAAAGTAGCGTCTTTCAAGCTTACCAGTTATTTTAGCATGTGGAAACAGTTACAACATGTAAGTTATGATGTGATTTCTTCGGGCATTGGTAGATAAGATGTTACTGTCAACAAGTCATCTTTGTCTGCATTGTTACAGGCTGGGATAGTTCTTCTTTGTTTTTATCTTGCTGGGGACTGGAGGAACTCCAAAACCTTTATTTGCCTATTATTTCTGCATAGATCTTGAGATCTCTGGCAGTTTTTTTTCAAAACATACAATGTGACCTTTACATGAATTAACTCCCTGCCGTGAGATATACGGTTAGGAATTTAAATCTGCCAAATGCTTGAATGAACTGATGCTGAACTTGCGTTATCAAGATGGTGAAGAATGGATCTCACTTGCATCATAATGTTGTTATTTTTTTATTGCCATCTTTTATTTTATCTCTAATAGTTTCTATGGAAATACCTGGTTAAGTCAAGGAATTTGAGAAACTAACACTGTTTTTTTTCTGTTTTCTTTTAGAGAATGGGACAGGGAGGTGGCAACATCAAAGAAAAACCCCAAATTAATTAATGCACTGAAACGATGTTTTTTCTGGAAATTTCTGTTCTATGGTATCTTATTATACCTTGGGGTAAGAATTTTGTTTTATAATCAGCTATATTTTTTATATTCATGGGAAATAAAGCTTATTTCTTACCAATAAAAAGACACAATGCTTAAAGGAAAACTATACACCCGCCAAATGTAAAGTCCTGCTTTATACAAATAAACCATTTTTATAAAAATATACTTTTTTAGTAGTATGTGCTACTAAATAATCCTAATTAAAAATTTGCCATTTTAAATACTAACAGCCTTCCCCTTGGATCATACGATTCTCAGTGCACAAAGACAAACCAAGGGCACACATACATCTTAGATCACATCAGCCAATGAATGCACAGTTCTGTCATTTGCTCCCACACTACTTCCTGTTACAGTTAGAGCTGCATTATTTCTGGTCATGTGATCTCTGAGGAAGCACACAGCCCATCACTAAATGGTGTTTCAAGGTAATAGATGTAACAGGGCAATATTTACTGATATATATTCTAGTTTGGTAAGATTCTTTAATAGGCCGCTTTATATGATATAAACTGATATAAATCTGTTGATTAAGTATTAATTCTGGGGGTATAGTTTTCCTTTAAAATAATTTGCCATCTGGCTGTGCAGTATTAGATATATTACTATTTAGCAAAGGTTTTTGAGCCTAGGAAGAAACAGACCAGTGATAATGTCAATATTTAGTATTTTACGGTTACAGTTCTTTTTTTTTACTAAATGATATTTGTTTCTGCCTATTGTTCCCGTAAGTTTAACTGGCTGCGTGGGTGCTTATACAACAGATGAAACATTTTTGCCACAAAGCATTAGGTCAGCAAATACAATTCAACGAACTCAGGACTTATGCTTCAAAGAACATATTTTAACTGTACTTGACAGAAACAATTGATTATATAAATTTAGATTTTATGGTGCTGGTGGTGATTTTAATGTATAAAAGTAGATTTCTAAATTATACAAAGTAAAATGTTTAAAGCGCAGGATATGATCTCTAAATGAACATCTCTACAACTGTATATATTTATATTCATATTATCTTTATTTAAATATGGCCTTATTTATCAACTTTCGAGTCTGTGAATTCGAGTTCTTTCTAATTGGAATAAACTCATATTTTAAAAAACTCGAATGCTTGCTTATTTATTAATATGGTTCAAATAAAAAAACTTGAATTTTCAAGTTTACAAACTCAAATAAATCTCGAAAAACGTAAATATCTCAAATTGAAAATATGGTTTGATTTTGCCTTGGACAACTCCAATTGACTTCACATGAACTCACAAGCTTTTAGCTGCCGAATTTTTTCCTTCGAGTTTTTTGCACTTAATAAATAACAGACATTTGTGTTTTTCAACCATAACTCCAATTTTAGCGCAAAAAAACTTGAACTGTGAAAAAAAAATCAATAGCAAATGTTGATAAATCACCCCCTAAATGTTCTAGACAACTCAAAGGAAAGGTTGCACTAAGGGACCTCCTAGAACACAGCTGGATTGAAATTTTTGACACTACAAATTATAGATATAAAGTCATATCAAAATGAAGGTGTAAAGTGTAGCATTTACGTTATTTTTTAAACATTCTGGATACATCACTCAAAAGTGCATATATATATATATATTAGTCTCTGAGATCAGCACTGGTATAAAAGCTGTAGTTCACCACAAGGGGTGTTTTGAGTGTTCTGTAAATTGGGCTGTTTCTGAGCAGAGGCCCCTCTTTCACCACTGTATCTGCTTTACGCAGCATGTTTTCTATATGACACTATAGGAACTAGTGGTATAGGCAAGCAGAGGCGTTTTGACCTCTTTCTATGCACAATTTTATAAGCAGTTAATAGCCCCTTTTTTTGTGTATCACTTGTGTGGAACTCAATTTATATAGGACTTTGTTTAGATAATTACATTTTATCATATTACTATTTAATTAAAGTTACCTTGCGGTTTTCTTTCAGGAAGTAACTAAAGCTGTTCAACCTCTTCTTCTTGGAAGAATCATTGCTTCTTATGACCGCGACAATGAGCATGAACGATCGATTGCTTATTACCTGGCAATTGGCCTATGTCTACTTTTTGTAGTGAGAATGCTTCTTTTACACCCTGCCATTTTTGGTCTACACCATATTGGAATGCAAATGAGAATAGCAATGTTTAGTTTAATTTACAAAAAGGTAGGGCTTTGCTTTCATGTTTTCATATCCAAAATGTTTCAATAAGAGCATTTTTGAGTTTATTAAAAAATGTAATTCCTTTTTTTTCAGACTTTAAAACTTTCAAGCAGAGTTCTCGATAAAATAAGCACTGGACAGCTTGTAAGTCTTTTATCAAACAACCTCAATAAATTTGATGAGGTAAGCATTACAGATACTACTGTGTTCAGTTCATGACAGAGTCAATGAAAATAACTTCAGCATAATTCATTTAATTGCTTTTGAATATTCTCAGAAATAATAATATCCCCAAAAAAGTTTTTATATCCCCAAAAAAACTTTCCTTTATGTCATGTGGTACCCAGTATAAAAAAATAAACTTAGAGTAAAGATACACTATGGATCAATAGAAAATCCATTTGGTGGTTTTTCTCACTTCAAGAAAAAACACAGTGAAAAAACATAAATATAAACATAAACATTTCTAATACCTCAAATAGTGAGAATTTATCATTAATGCAAACATTAGATGTTGTCAGCCTCAATGTAAATGAATGGACCAATGTGATTTTTGCTGGTGTGCAACTTTCCTTCTGTAACAGAACGTAATTGTGACTATTCCAGTTTTCTCTTAAATATGATAACCAGGAAAAAAATGTATAAAATAAAATTGCTTAAAATTCTTTCTTCTTTCGAAACTTGCCAGCTTTTACATTTCAAGTTTTTTCTTGAATATTTTTGTGGCGTTTGTTTCATTTTTCAAAAAATATTTTTGAGTACAGATATCAAACCCATTATATGGAAACCTGTTATCCAGAAAGCTCAGAATAACAGGAGCTTTCACTATTAAAAATACATTCCCTTTTTCTCTGTAATACTGGCAGAAGGAGTGCCCTTTATGAGTTAGTATACTAACCCCAAATGCATTTTTCCTGTTGTTTTAATTAAGAGATATACAAAAAGTAAAACAATGAAAAAAAATACCAATAATAAAAAATGAAGACCAATTGCATATTGTCTCAGAATAGCACTCTCTACATCTTACTAAAAGTTATCCCAAATGTGAAGGTTTAAAATTTCCATTTTCATTAAGAAACAAGCGTGACTCAGTCTGAATAACCCTGGATAGAATTTGTTTCATTGATCATTTCCAGCTCGACCATTGAATTTATTTGATTGAAAATAAACCTGGCTTGACAAACCTTTCTTACTCTAATACTTAGATGATTTGTTATTGGCCTTCTCAGAATAGTTTAGATTCCAAAATGTCCTGTTTTGCATAAAAGAGCCTCAAACCATTTATGCTCAAAACAAATTGTTTTTTTGTTGTCAGTTGTCACCATTAGATGCAAGATTAATTAATAAGGAGTTTTTATTTTCATGGTATGATAGAAGCTAATCATCAATTAGTACACAATTAAAGGTTACAGTTTGTGTTTTTAATGGTTCTATAGGGGGCATTAAGGTGATATTATGTAATCATGTGGACATTCTTGAGGTATTCTTTCACAGGATCAAATATACCATCAAACCTTATAATTAAACCTGATAATTAACTAAGGATCTTTTATATTAATACTAAAATGCTTTCACACACTTCTCTCTAATTCATTTGGTGGAAGGGAATTTGGTTAGACCTCTTTGGTTTATGCTTTGCATTTGTTGGTTTGGAACACTGTAGACTTTGCATCATATATAAGATCTATATAGTATATATCCCTTCCTAATTAGTGGAATGTTTTTTTGACCCACCCTCATTGCTGATGTAGGTGGATAACTAAGCACGCAGCCAAATAATATACAGAAAAAACATTGACAGCTAAATGTTTTCGTTGAGATGTAATTATCCAAGAAAATGTAAATAATAATGCTGGGGATAGCAGTGGGTCTCTTCAAATTAACAGCTATAAGGCATATTGCAGAGAGTAGCCCATTGCCTGAAGTTGGCATGCAATAATGTACACCGATGTGTTTTGTGGGCCAAGGGTTACTTAAGGTACTTTGCATTTGGGTGGGTATTAACTTTCTGTTTTTTAATGCTTAATAGTACCAATAAAAATAGCTTGTGTTCTATAATCATTAGTACAGTCATGGGGTACATGGAATCCGTTATTCGGAAACCCATCCTGTATATACATGTGGTTAACTACATTTTCCTACTTTCATACATATTTTTAAAACATCAGGTTAAAATGAATATTTGTAACTGATAAATTGTTTTGTTGAGATTTGTGTTTTTGCAGTTATAGAAACTTAAAGATGCAAATTTTTGCTTTTTGCAGATTAGTGGGAATATTTTGTAATTTATTCTGCTGGTGTGTGATAGGTTTGTTGCCTTAGTAATGTTAACTCTCCCTTTGATAGCTTATTTCGCCTGACTGCCTTCTTTATAATTGCTCTTGGCAGGTGGGTGTGAGTGAGTTTAATGGGTGTGCCATCATTAGCATTGTGGCGGTGCTGTCTGTCATAGCTATTGCCTTCACCTATGTTGTGTCCTGTTTTTATCAAGGACTGCCAATTCGTGACTCTTCTTTGTAGTCTGTATTTAAATATGATATTTACTTTGCCATTAAGTTTCTGATAAAACTGTGTGCATTTAACAGGTTTGCTGAAGGTTGTGAAATGGCCAGTACAATTATTATTATTATAGTTTACAGAAAGAATTTAAAAGTAAACAGGGCTGCCATTGTTAGTAAAGAGATTTCACTGGCCATTACTGTGTAATTTCTTTGCTTAATTAATATACTTTTGTAAGTAGTTCCATTGATGCATTGATATTTGTTTATTGTATTGAAGTATTCTTGCTAAACGTCAGAATAGCATCATTAAATTGTTATACAGAAACTAGATGAACCAAAGACAGCATTATGACATTATCAGCACATATGTATACATACAAATATGCAGAAAATAAATGTTTTTTTTCCATATAGTAAGTTGTCTTTTTGTTTTACTGTCCTTTCAAAGAAATTAAGGGTGATGTCAGATGGGGTGGTTCATCACCAGACAACACCTGCTCCTTTATTTCTGTTTGAATTGCACCATATTAAACACATTTCATGTAGGTATCCCAGGTAATCGGCCAAAAAATGCCTCCTGCATTTTTGGTGATTACCAGGGATTGCCTTATGTAATGTGTTTTACATCCAACAATTCAAAAGGAAGTGAAGGGCCATGTATTGTCAGACATTTCATTGCCTGCAGGTGAGGAGATTTCGCACCAAAGAAAGGTTGATTAAAAACTTCTTACAGGCTAATGAGATTGGTCCAAGTCACACAATGCAAATTACCATTCTTCATTTGCACTGTGATGTGTACATTACTCTTTTTTTTCTACTTAGTTCATTTTATAAAGATAAAATCCATTATAAAGAACCCTTGACTGTGACAAGGTAGGTTACATCAGTGGTTAGCACTGCTGTAATGTAATGCTGTTTTAAGATAAAGCGTGTCTATAATTTAAAGGGGACCTGTCACTCTAAGGAATAACAAATTATTTTCTATCATGTTAGTTGAGCAAAATAAACTACACTTACACTATATAAATATTATAAACCTTGTTTCCTTGATTCTTGGAATTACTCAATCATAGCAAGCAGGCAGGTGCGATTTGGTAAACACCGTTAGTAAGAAAAGCTTTGTATCATACCAAAATCTTGTTTATGTGACAGAATGGAGGACCAGATGCCTATGCCCATGCACTAGCTATGTAATTGGTTGATGAGGAGGGAGGAGAAAAGTGAGAATTGCAGTGACATCTAGGTAGTGCTGAATGGAAAACTAAAGTTATCAGGGATTTTTAAATGTGTTTATAGTGGGTATGGATGTGTTATTATAAAAAAAAGGAACTTGGGTTTTTGCATGTTTAACTTGAAAACGACTTTTATTATACAGCTTTGTATGTCTGGGTGACAGGTCCCTTTTAAAAAGGGAAATATGACTTCCACAATTAAAATGATTGATCACTGTGCATTTTCAGTAGGTGAATTTATTATATAGCTACATTTTGTCCTTTTCTCAATGCACCCCCCAGAGCTTCCTTCAGTTCCAGAGGACCTCAAAAGGTATGCTTCCGTGCATTATGTGATGAAGATAAATTTGCCCCTGGCACCCTTGGCTCTATTTATTTTATGTGTTTGACATGAGATGGATAAAGCACATAAATACCTTCCTTTACACACAAATACATGACCAGAGCACTACTGACCATTCTGATGACCTCACTGAGCTCATTGAGCAAAGTCACTTCCCATAAGCCATATTTCAGTTTCTGCAGGTTTAGAATGTATTGCATAGTGCCAAAAGGAATAGATCGGTTCACATTTAATTCTTATTTTGTATGTGCCTTGCACTTCCATTTGGAGCCCCTTATAACAGAAATATTTTACTTTCCAGAGAGAACCAGAGATCCATATTTTTATGTGTAGTTAATACAATACCAACATAACCAGTAAATTGTCAGCATCACTTTAAACCTTGTAGTGGTTGCTTGGCCAGAGGTGACAGAAAGGCAGGAAAAGTGTGAGAAAAATGTACTTATGCCCAAACTCTTAAAGGAACATTGCCATCAAAATTTTCCCTGGTCTAGTAACCCACAGCAACAAAAAAGATATTTTGTTTTATATCCTATAACTTAACTATATAGGTCAAATCAAGCCTTTGATTGAACTCATGCCAAGACTGCAAAGTATTTTTGCCTGATGTGACACCATGGCTCAGAGAGCCAGAAATTTCAGTTTGCGTATTATGCTTTAAATTTTAAATGGGTGTATTTTTTACTCCTGTCAATCCAGATGCAAAATATTTCCTGCATCTTTTTGCAGCTGTAAACAGTTCATACTTTTTTCCCAACAAACTCAAATTTTAAACTAGAATACTTGTTTTGTGAATAGTGTATACTGGTAAATCAGACTGTCTTTGTATCTGTTTTTGTATCTAATTTTGTATCTGTTTGCATGCCTCCTGTGTTGTGTTTGGGCATGTGTGTGTGTTATTTTATTGTGTGCATGTTAATTTGACACAGTGTGGAGTTAAGAAAACCCCTACTGGGTCCTTTGCATAATAAGTATAAACACTTTATAGTTTGCTCTGAAAGCCTAATTGCTTTTGTTTATGTTATTTTATGGATGTCAGATTCTTGGATTTTTAGTACAAAAACTTTACCTTCCTTTCCTTCGCTCAGGGACTTGCTCTGGCTCATTTTGTTTGGATTGCACCTTTGCAAGTGCTGCTGTTGATGGGACTGCTGTGGGACTTACTTCAGGCCTCAGCATTTTGTGGGCTTGGCTTTCTTATCATCCTTGCATTGTTCCAAGCATGGCTTGGCCGTATGATGATGAAATATAGGTAAAAACATGTTCTATTATATTTTGATGTGCTGTGATATTTCCAGTAATATAGAATGTTCCAGAAATTGTTTATTTCATAAGGCATATTTGAATGACATTTATAATACACACACATATATATATATATATATATATATATATAAATAATTACAAGAAATATTGTACTGATTTCCATACATTCCATTATAATGAATACACAGATACTACAAAGGTCAGATGAGCACTAGTTATCATCTGACACTATCTGTTTGCAGACACATGAACAAGCTAAAGACCTCAGAAGGTGTGACTCAGTGGATTAGCCATATTGATTACATAGCTTACACGCAGAAGCACAGGTAGTGTGAAATACTGGCTTTTTCCAGAGTTATCAGTATGGGATAGGGATCATGGCTTCAGATTCTAAAGTTCATATGCAGCACGTACTTCCTCTCCTTCTGCTGTCTTTGTCATACAGTTACAAAATTGTGAGGAAAAAGGCACTAAGGCAAAAAATATGGCTTTTTCCATTCCTCCTGATTTTGCAAATGAAAACTACTATATTAAAAATACAATACAAATCACTGATACAAAAGAAATGTTCAATAATTGATTGCAAATATGTATTGGTTTTACAGGGATAAGAGGGCAGGAAAGATCAATGAACGACTTGTGATAACATCTGAAATCATAGAGAACATCCAGTCAGTAAAGGCCTACTGTTGGGAGAGTGCAATGGAAAAAATAATTGAAACCATAAGAGAGTAGGTTTCTTTGTTCCTGTAATGTCATGCTAATAGAAATGCGTTTGATGTTAATAGAAACATATACAAAGAAATTCCTTTGACAAAAAATGTGTTCCAGTTTAAATAACCAAAAACATGTAAATGCTAAATTTCTATTTTGTAATTTTTTGCATAATGCTCTTATATACTATATCTGCACTTTAGTTATTAATTGCTAGAAATATGTATTTTTGGTCTGCTAAAACCCATTTTTGTATGGATTCTGCAAATAGTAATACCAAGCCATATCAGAGTACTGGGTCTATTAAGGGCCATGTCCTCTTCCTTCCATCACTGTGCATTAACAGGCATGCCATTGGTCTGAGCACTGACAGGTGTGGCATTGGGTGGATTTTGTTTTAAAAATGCATACTTTTGCACTGATGGGAATAAACACATTATCTGACATGGCCCTATGCAAGAAAAGAACACTTTCAGAATAACTTGAATTCTTCTAGGCCATTTGCAAGTTTAATACTTAAAGAGGACCTGTCACCCTAAGAAATAATCACAAATTGTATTCTATTGTGTTTGTCAAGCAAAATAAACTTCAGTTACACTATATAAGTTATTTTAAACTTATTTCCTTCAGCCCTGGAATTCACAATTGCAGAACACAGGCAGGCACCATTTTGTGAACACTGTTATTAAGGCAAGCTGTGTATCCTGCCAAAATCTCATTTCTGTGCCAGTATGGGGGGACCTGATACCCATATCCATGGACTGGTTACACAATTAGATAGTGAGGAGGGAGGGGGAATGTGAGGAGTGCAGTGACATCTAAAAAGTTCTGAATTGAAAGTGAAAGTAAGTGTCTGCCCCACCCCTATGCCTAAGGCATAGAGGTGGGTCAGGCAATATATGATTGACAGCTGGCAAATGTAAATGCTTATATAAGGATGTGTTAATAAAAAAATGACTTTGGGTTACGTGTTTAATTTGAAAAGGGCTTTTATTATACAGCTTTTTATGTCTGGGTGACAGGTCCACTTTAAAGTGTGGTCAAACCTAATAATAATGAAAATTCAGAGTCTAGGTATTTGAGAGATGAAAGTGGCTGAAATTAACAATATTCTCTGCATATCAGATCATCCACTGAAGTATAAGAATGCCTAAATATGTGGTCGGTACCCCCTTTATCCATGTTAATTAGCACCTAGGCTCCTATCTGCCAGCTACTCATCTGTGACCCAACCTGACAATATGGTGCCTGGATGTTCATGAAGTTACACTTTATTTATTCCATGATGGCTGCCTTTAACATACCACAATACATTTTAAACACTTTTTAAATAATTGTGATTAAAGTAATAGAAACAAGTGTATGAGTGCCACTAAAATGTGGCCATGGCAGCTATGCGCTACTTCAAAACAAGTAAAAGATTGAGATTAATAAACAGATTTTTATTTTTTGTTGACTTGTACCACAAATGTTTTTTATTTTTACTATAATAAATGTTAAGTTCAAAAAATTGCTTTGAACTTTAGGAGCTTTAAATGTTATAGGACATTTAGGAGATAATGGGAAGCTGATAACCAAGAATACATCATGTAATTTATGGAGTATCTTAGTCACTGTTTCACTGTTTATCAGAATTACAACATATTGATCCTAGTCTGAGCTTCTCCTGTATGATAAGATATAATTTATAAGATCTATAATTCACGTTTTAACTTTTTGTTACCATCATGCACCAGTTTCTTGGAAAGTACACTTTGTTACAGAGAAAAACCAATAAGTCTAATCATACCATTATTTTTACAGTTGTTATCCTCAGCCTGCCCGCTCCGAACCAGAACCTACCTGACCCAGCTTCTGGCCTCTATTTATAGACTCGTGCCTGCCCTGCCACACAATGACATCACAAAAGGAGTGGGGCGTGGCACCCCTATAAATACAGAAACCGGAAGAGGCAGCGGGCAGTGTTAGGTTAGCTCTTCCATCGCCCTTCCCACCCCCAACCGTAAGTGATGCGCCAAGGTCATCCCGAACCCGCGTGTATCAAGCCTGCCTGCACATCACTACTGTGAAATGAGGACCATAAGCTGGAGTCAGCTGGGACATTTGCTTCATCTACATAGTCTGGCAAAACTTCCAGTTTGCTGGATGAAGCAGATAGCCCTCAAGGCTGGTTCACTGTTAAGAGCTCCTCTCCCTAAAGGTCACACCTCCTATCTGTGCCATCCACCATCCCTCTTTTCTCAATTTCTTCTCTATCTTTTTCAAGAAAAAAAACTAAACTAGAGGCTTCTGTGTAGTCTACCGTCTACCAAATCAACATGTAAAGATACTGTACACCACTGTATGTTTTTTAATAACATGGTTTCTTCCCTTTCTATAGGACTGAACTGAAGCTTACTCGAAAAGCAGCATATGTGCGTTACTTCAACAGCTCAGCATTCTTTTTCTCTGGATTTTTTGTGGTGTTTCTTTGTATTGTGCCTCATCTACTACTTGATGGCATTTCACTCCGAAAAATATTTACTACCATTTCATTTAGCATAGTCCTGCGAATGGCAGTCACAAGGCAGTTCCCCTGGGCTGTACAGACATGGTATGATTCCCTTGGAGTGATAAATAAAATACAGGTATGATTTAATATAAATCCTTATGCAATGAATACCATGCAATATATAATGTCTGAACACCTGCATATATGTGCTGGCTGATGGCAAGCATGCGTCTTATTTATTGTAAACTTGCATTTATAATCCTATAATAAAAGCCATTCATTTAGAAACATCTTAGTACTAGTGGTGTGATTCTAGTTAGTAAACTGAACATTTATTCTTCTAATATATCACTAATGGCCTAATGAGAAGGTGATGAATAAACGAAACTGGTCATTACCTGCTATTACACTGCAATTCTGAGGAATAAATAATGCCTTTTTGGTAAGGAAAAAAAAAACATGGTGGTTTGAATATGAATTTTGCATGTTGCACAAGGCCAGCATAAGTACTTACAATTCACATTGTACATGGCACCAGTGTCTAAAACATTAACCTTTTGTTAATAATGGGGTTATGTAATAAAAAGTGCAAAGTTAAGTCACTTATAGCATAAAATCAACAGGCAGCATTTAATGGGTACCCGTATCCTATTGGTTTCTATGGGTTACTACACCCGGGAAAACATCATGCCTTTCATCACATAAGTGGATAGTACATGCTGCATTTATCAACAAGTTTTGAGTTATCTCAAAAATATGTTTGTCCTTGTGTGTGCTTTCCAAAAGGGCTCAGTCCATGTTTTTCATTTACTGTTGTCTATTGAAAAATATGGTGCAGTGCAACATGGGCATGCAAGTCACTCATATATTTCTCTAAATCTCCTTATCTAGTGAAAAAGCTAATAGATATACTTACTTACTTACTTACTTACTTACTACAATAGAAAAAATAAGTATTCCATCTGATGAAAGTATACAGTGTGCAAAGAGGACGAGAAATCTTGTTATCTGATAATAACATTAATTCTTATTTATTTTTTTGCCCAGAATAAATGCTGGATTCAAACAGGAAATTATGGTTAGTACAGGTATGGGACCTGTTATCCAGAATGCTCAGGGCCTTGGGTCTTTGTATAATTTGGCTCTCCATATACCTTGGCTCTCCATACCTTAAGTCAATAGAAAAATCATTTAAATATTAATTAAACCCAATAGGAATGTTTTGCCTTCAATAAGGATTATTTATATCTTAGTTGGGATCAAGTACAAGGACTGTCTTATTACTACAGAGAAAAAGGAAATCATTTTTATGGGAGAAGGCCTTTCCAAAATTCAGAACTTTCTGGATAACAGGTTTCTGAATAATGGATCCCATACCTGTATGGATACAGTAGTTGCACTCATGCCTGGGACCAGACATTTTTGTGTGTATTATTTGGTCAGGAAGGAATGTCAGTTAGGAGCAAGATTAGTGCACCAAGAAACTTTAGTTTTTTATGCTGGAAATTATGTCTATTTTATTAAATTTTACAGGAATTCCTGCAAAAGGAAGAATATAAATCACTGGAATATAATTTAACAACCACAGAAGTTGCAATGGAAAATGTTTCAGCATCTTGGGATGAGGTCAGTCTGTATTCTGCTGTAAACTGCATGGTGCTCCTGTCTATCAACAACTGTGGATTGTGACTACAATATGGATATTGAGAGTGGCACATAACATGTTTGGCCCATCAGTTTCTCCTCTTTTCTATAATCAAGTTATGTTCTTAAAGTAACTGAATACATTATAAAAAGAAAGGCTATCAGAAACTTCTGATGCAAATTCTGCTAGAAGAAATGTTAACAAACGATGTGCATTTTTGATTTCACAACAGTAGTTGCTCAATGGACCAAACAATAGCCCCTTTTGTCTTATTTCCTGCTTTAGCTGGAATCAGAAGGGGTCCCTCTCTGTTTAATATAGCTCACAGTTAACACATAATTATCAACACACACACACAAAAATAATAATTATGCCCAATTTGCTTAATGACCAAATGCAGACCGTGAGCAATATCTAAACAAGCACCGATCATATGGGGGGGGGGGGGGAATTCTCTTTTGGTCTCCACTTTGAAGGCCTCCCACTGCTATTCAACTATAATTTTCATTATTTCCAGTAGCCATTGTGCTACACAACAGCTTTTCTTGCTATGTTGTGTTTAAAATATAACCAAAACCACTAATGACATTGCAGAGCACAATCAAAAGGGAACCTTGGTAACACCAATAAAATGTTACAAGTGCCCCTTTCACTTTCTGCTTAAAACAATTATTTCAAATTCCTTCTTTCAAGGGTGTCTCCTGGTGCATTTATTTATTTCCTTTACAGGGCATTGGAGAATTCTTTGAAAAAGCAAAGCAAGAAGTAAATGGAGGGAATATTTCTAATGAGGATCCAAGTCCGTTCTTTAGTAACTTTTCCCTGCATGTTGCTCCAGTCCTCAGAAACATCAATTTTAAGATTGAAAAAGGGCAGCTTTTGGCAATTGCTGGATCTACAGGGGCTGGAAAGGTAATAGAACACATTTACTTTTTAAATTGGCATTATGGGTGCCGACAAGTATAGGCAGGATCGAACAGCACATTATTCTTTTGAAATTATTTGCATATTTACTGTTTCAGTGAAGAAGCATATTAAATTAATTTGTTAAACTTCTTGAAGGTGATGGTGGCCCTGAACAATGCATATACTACATTGATGCATACAAGTTGTTATATTAGTGTTTTGACCTTTCTCTAAAATGGGAAATCCAGCCTTCTGCAGCTGCCATTAGATAGGGCTGCAACTATGCACTTGACTTCCTTCTTCAAAGGGAGACCCCTGCTCTTTCAAAGGAGAGAATTCATGAGGTTGTTTTGTTAAAGGAGTGGGACTGCAGTTTGTAAAACAAAAAAGACATCTACAGAGAACAGGTGCCATCACTGGTGGGCTGACAATGTATTCTTGCAGTCCTGGTTCTGACTCCTGAAACAATGTAGCAAATGCCAGATGATTTACAATCATCATATTGAGATACTGTTATTTTATTGAAAGCAATATTTATTTATACCTTTCTATTTCCTGGTGCGGAGATTGGCCCAAAATGCCTGATTTCTGCTCCACTCTGTGTGGCTTCACTCAGGTTGAAGCTGTGCCTGTCAGTTCAGCTACAGGAAGAGACATTGGATTCACTAGAGAAGCATGTGATATGCAATGTGTGCCATTTCCCTTATTTTCCTGTTCTATAAATATCCACAATAGGGTTTATTTTATCATTTACATTGCTTGTATGTTTTTGTAGTGTGGGAGGAAATCTGAAGAAAAACTATATACACTTGTAGAAAACTTATAGCATCTTGACTGGAATAGAATTTAGTACTCAGTGCTGCAAGGTGGCAGACTATATAAAAGGTAGATTTGGTTGTAAAATAAACTGTCACCAGGATATGGAAGATTTCCCTAATAATGTATATAATACATGTTAGCAGTATGTTTTTATTCCATGAAAAAAATAATACACTGTAAATGTTCAATGCTATAATTTCTTGAAGATTGTAAGTTCTCATAATCATATGAGAACATTAGTGTATAATAAATGGACATGGATGTATACATACTTTGGTATATAGTCTCATCATTTTGTACACAACTACATAAAATATTTATACTTTTTACAAATACTTAAAGATAATAATCTCTGCCATTTGCTATAGTTTTTTTCAAAGATGCAATTGCTTTTAGTATCTCACTCCCCTGCCTTTTTTCACAGCTCTCCATTTGTACTGTTTAATAGCCATTTTGCTAGTAGGAAAGGAAATTTCACACAGGCTTCTCAATTAATATGTGACTTGCCTGTAAACTGTTAACTCTGTTGTGCGTAATACCTTTGCTCAGATTGTTGAACAAAATGATTTATGCTATCCGCTATATTTCCCTCCCAGCCCCTGACCTAAGCGGAACCATAAGATAAGGAATAGCTTCATTTAACACCTTCCCTTGTATTTCTGAGGTCTGATAAGGGTAGTTGGCAACTTATTAACTAAGAAATGACAGTAGACATTGCTTGTGAATCTGTTTTGTTTTAGGTATAGATACTAATGATAAATACTACTTTACAAAATGTGTTATTGCTGAAAAATACAAAACAGTGATGTTTTTATAAATCTAGGGTTGCCTTACTGAAAGAGCAAAAGGAACATTTGCTTAGAGTCCACTGATTCTGGGGGCCCACTATGACTCTACCTGTGTTAATTTGCAGCTTCACTCACAAATGAGTACCTTATATTACTTCTTCCATGTCACCAGCCACCCATGACCACTTCCCCAGCTACACCCATAACTCCACCCTACCCCCCATACGTTTCTCCCTATGAATAGCATGCACATTGATGTATTTTCATGGTACAGAGTAAGGGGTCCACCAGTTGAGTCTTTTCCCAGGGCCTTAAAGTGGCCTTGAACGATTACATAAGTCATTTATTTCAATATCTCTGTTGGCTCATCATGCTTCATATATACATTTCCCTATATACATTGTACTGATACAGTAGCAAAATGCACTCTCTTGCTGATTGGATTAGCAAAATGCAATGGTATGTAGAAAAGAGTGTGTTAGGAAATGTACCATAGATTGTTTTTATTAAAAACTTTTTACATCAATAGCTAATTAATTTGTTCACCCTAAAATATTGGCCTCATACATGAATCTTATGTGCATAGATTTTGTAGCCCAAAGGCACATGTCATTTTTTGGCATTTTTGACAATGCTTTGCTGCCTCTGAGAAATACCTTTTCATTGCTGTAAACAGGAATAGGCTGTGGTAAAGCTCTTAGACTAAATTACATTAGAATGACCTTGTATATCTTTGTATGCAGTTTTTAACAATGACAATTTTTATACTCAGTAAAAAAACTATTTTTGTGTGCTTAGTTGCCAACCAACCCAATCATGGGTAAGCATAGTGCTCCTCTGTGTTCCTTATATATATGTTTATATATACACATATATATACAGTATATACAAATACAAAAACAGGTGCACAACAGGTAACAAACCAGCAATGCCTGGGTGATTACTCACAAAAACACAAAATTACAAAAACTTCAAATAACACTGAGGTGTTTTTATAAGCATTCTTGATAAAGGCTCAAGTTTGAGCCTAAACGTTGAGTAAAGACTTTCTTTTTTTGTATAGACATCGATGTGTTTGATCCTATATATAAATAGTGCATATCTTTCACCCATCTATATTTATATCTTACCAATGATGAACCCTGGCATGTAGTGAAATGTCGTGACTGCCTAATTTAGAGTTGCTATATGTTTACATGTATGTACTTATGTTTATATGTGTATATGTATACATATATATATAGTAGAACATATACATTTATACAGTATACATTTACTGGTAGTCTGATGTTTCTTCACTGTGTGAGACCTAATTTCAGTGTCCCCAGTAGTGCCACAGTACCAACACTGAAAATGTTTGCTGCAATGTTAATTCAGTTTGTTTGCACACATATGTGCATCACATTTCTTTTGACGCTTTAGCTGCAATTGCTGTGGAAGCAACTCCATGGTTAAAAAAAAAAAAGGATGCGTTATGATTTGTATCCTAAATTTCATCTTCTGCACTTCACTCGCAGTCGTAAATTACCCTTGGTGTCTAGGACGTTGATTTATGGTTGCTGAAGCCTCTGTGTTTGAAAAATTGGTTACTTAAAAAATGCACTAGGATTATTTTTTCCCTGAGCAAGATTTTTTTTTTTTTTCTTTTTAAAAAAAAATCCCTTTGGGGGAAAAAAAACATTCAGCACAAAGCTGACGTAATCACATAAAGATATAAATAATAAATCAATCCCTAATTTTTGTATGGGTGAACCCTGGATATCAATATCTCTGATTGGCCCTAGGAGGTCCAGACTGTTACATTCTGTAATCACATTTGCAGTATTTTAGTATTTGATCTGAAATCTTCATCTTCAACATAACCAAAGTGATACAGTGTCCAGGAAACATAATAAAAGGATAAGAAATGCCAAATGCTCCAACAAACAGCACTTGTCTTTTCTACTTATGTTATTCCAATGTCAAGTGGCACTTACGTACAATAAATGGACATGTTATGACACTGTTAAAGACACTCCCAAGTTCTCTCACAATCTAAAACCTGGCCTCACTTAAACTACTTGTTCTCATTTACATTAGGTATGCATATATTACATATATATATATAACAGTAAGTTACATTAAGCACTTGAAGTGTTCTTTACTGGACATCATTAAATAGTTTTTGCCTATTATCTAATTTTGTTAAAATAATATTTGCTTTATCCACCACACCTTAATAATACAACTGGGAAGGACTGAACATTTATTTTAACTGTGTTAAAATTAAACTGGATATTTAATTTATGTAGCAGCACACAAACATGTCTGAGATAATATTAATAATGAATAAAAATGTATACTGTATATAGAGATAGATGAATAGAAGATAGAAAGAGAAAAAGGAAAAAGTACTATATATATGTCTATATATTAGTTGGATATTTTTGACTTTTTAAAGTGCATAAGATACTGATACATTTAAAGTTTAAATTCTTTACAATGTTTAATATAGTGGATGATTTATTTTTTTAGTGTTAACGGTTTCTTAGTCATATCAAATATAACACACTTAAAGTGATACTGACAATAAAAAAACTGCTCTTCAAAATATTCTGTACATTAAAAAAGTAATGTATAGGTAATGTTGATTAGTTGTTGCTGATAGGCCCACTGTTTTGCAGCACAAATCTGGTGGTACATCATAAATGAACACGGAAGTTAGGATAGGTACAGTAATATAAAAGCATCAGGCAAATACAAGCAAATTACAAAGCACATGCAAAAATAATGTTATGAAAGCTGTAAAATAAGGTTTAAAGGAGAACTAAACCCTAAAAATGAAAATTGTTACAAATACCAGGTTTTATACATTTAACTTATTGCACTAGCCTAAAATGTCAGCATCTCTTGTAGTAATAGTAATAGTAGTAATGATCCAGCCTTCAGGGTTGTCACAGGGAGACACTATACTGGAATCTGTTAAAAGTGTAAGTGACACTCACATGCTCAGTGAGCTTAGGGGGTCATCACAAATGATCAAGCAGACAGTTAGATTAGCCTTTCATACAAGCTAGTGGGCTGATTATTATTTCAGGGCTGATTATTATTTCTGATGCAAATTGCACTGGTTTTAAAGATACCATTTTCAAATAATCTGTATTACTTACTAATCAGCCTTTTATTGTGACTTTTTATATTCTATATATACAGTATATTGTATATATAGAATATAAATAATATAAGCTCAGTAAGCGACAACAGCACAGAGCATGTGTGGAGAATCAGCAGAAAAGAAGACGGGGAGCTACTGGGGCATCTTTGGAGGCACAGATCCCTGCTAAAGGGCTGTGGTTGCCTTGGGCTGGTACAGAACCACAAAACATTATGTACAACATTTCCGCCCTGCTTCTTTAGTTAAGATTTGGTTCTGGTATCAGTATCGCTTTAAACCCCATCTATTACAAATCATCCAGCTCTTAACCCTGATTAGTAAACTACATTTTGAATGCTTAATTTTAATTAGGGTCACCATTATTAGGGTCACCCTTTGGCGGACTAAATCCCCATTGAAGTAACATATAATTTCTGCATATAGCATTAGGAAAAATTATAATAGCTCCTAGGTTATGAGT
The DNA here is from genome assembly GCF_000004195.4 of Xenopus tropicalis. NCBI lineage: Eukaryota > Metazoa > Chordata > Amphibia > Anura > Pipidae > Xenopus > Xenopus tropicalis. Next base: position 68,536,631 of record NC_030679.2, read on the forward strand.
AAGATTGCCTGGCAGCCAACCCAACCCAAGGCTAAACGGCAGCTAGAAGCAATATTAGGCTACAATTTGAAGACACAACAAAATAAAATATTCGGCTTTTGGTTTAACCCACTTGAAAATGCCATAATGAGTTCAAGACTGTTTTTTTTGTTGCTCTATTTGCAGTATTTTCTGTAGAAAATGCAAGTTTCACCCATTTTGTAATACCTGAATGTATTAACTGACCATATATTCTTTTTATTCTCTGTTACAGACTTCTCTATTGATGATGATCATGGGAGAACTGGAGCCGTCAGCTGGTAAAATAAAGCATAGCGGAAGGATATCTTTTTCTCCTCAAGTATCTTGGATCATGCCGGGGACCATCAAAGAGAATATAATATTTGGCGTTTCCTATGACCAGTACAGATACCTGAGTGTTATAAAAGCTTGTCAGCTGGAAGAGGTTTGTTCTGTTATACATTTTAATTCTTTCAATAAAATACAGACAGTGGATTTATTATTTTAAGATCAGCTATCCAGAAAGTTCCAAAATATGGCAGTGCTATTTCTTACAAGGGAACATTCACTTACCCTGACATTGTGAGCAGATCGCAATTTTTTTCCCACAATGCACAGTTTTTTTCGCCAGAAGTCATATGCCCTTGCGTGGGGCAATGTGGGCGTTTAATGCTAATGTGGGTGTTTAATCTGAAATCCTCATGTAATTCAAGCATTTCTTTATCAGAAAATGTATTTCTGTAAACTTATTTCATTGTATATACAGTATTTTAAATGTATGTTTTTCACTTTAGTTACCATAGGGCTAAGTAAATATTAAGATACATAAAACTTTCCTATTTACTGAAAAAATCTGTGTCTAGATATTGTGCAGTTAACATTCCAATTCGAATTATCATCCAGTGTTTTTGCAGGAGCAAGGCCAAGTGTGTATAAAATGATAATAATGACTAAAATTATACAATGGTGGTGCATTGATCATTAAAATCTTAGTTATATCCCTATGCCCGAAAAGCTTGATTTACTCCAAGACAGAATACAAAATGCTAAATGATGGTGCAGCTAGGATATACCACTTTGTGAAATGTATCAGAATTATTTGAACTTTACTATATGTTAAACCTTTCCTGCTTCTGCCATTGCTAAATAATTCAAAATGGACCTTAATAGTGGAATGTCAGAACATAAATTGTTATCAGGAACAAAGTTTATTTTATGTCAATTTGACAATCAGTATATTGTACTTCACAGGGTTAATCAGGATAGGGACCCATGGTTATTTGAGTCTTCACAGGGTTAATTTTATCCGAACTATGTACTTTAGACAGTATTACAACCCCTACCTGTTGTTAAGCTAAAGCCAATGCACCAACTGCAACAGTTTTTCCCCTAAGTAAAGTGTACTGTTATTCAGTTCCTTTGATATAACAAATTCAAAAAAGTATGTGCACCAACAATTCTTATGCCTTAAAAGGGCAGTATACCCCTGTGAAAGAAATTGAAGCTACTCGATGTTTGGTTCTTGCAAGGTAGATATTAGATTACCAGTCCACAGATAATCATTTCTTATGGAATAATGTACCAACAATTATAAAATAAGGCTATTAGAAGATACCAAGGAGTTTCATGACATTATAAAGACACAAGGCCGCAGCCCAAGTGCATTTGAACAGATCAAAATCCTTTTTGTGCCATACAATTTGTTGTGTGATATTACAGCAAGTATGCACTCGCATGAGCAGAACATTGTTAAGCCCTGATTATATTGCTAAGCAGCAAATACAAGAATATGTTTTACAGGTTATTTATGGTATTTTTTATGTGTATAGGAACTATAGGCTTATCCAGAATAGGCTGAAAAAACAGCTTTTTGGTATACCTGTTTTATACAGTTAAGTTACTGCATTATTTATTATAGTAGTAAATGATTATGTATTGAAGCCAAATTGTTATTACCTACTATCAAAGTTAATAATACACTTATTAATTTTTTACAATACAGTAACTTCAAAGCACTAGATGCTTAATATTCTGATAATTATGTTTATCAGGAATGGTTTAGTGCTTTGTTTCTAAAGTTTTGTTTATGTAAGTTCAAGAGATAAGTGTTTCTCAATATATTTATTGCCTAAAAATGGCACTTTAGTCTTTACTGTATAATGCCACATGTAATGCAGTAGCAATGTGCTGTCCAGAACTTGTGTTCTAAACCACAAATATACAAAAAAGTGGATGCTTCTAATGTCTTAGGGCAAGTTCACATAGGGTAGATTGCCAGCCTGCAGATAAGCACAGGCAGAGAACATACCCGTACACCTAAAAATTCTTCTAGTTAAGCAAATTTGTTTGCCAAACATGGATTTGCAGTAAAATTCTGCATTTCGCCATCTAAAAATTTTTTTTGGTGAAACTGCTCAAAAAGTTTCGAGTGACAAAAATTTGCAGAGTGAGAAAAAAAAGTCATGCAGTAGCCACATTTCGTGAACTTTTCACTAATGCCTGCAACTGGAAGCATTAAATCCACCCGAATGCTTCATTTTTGATTACAGAATCACAGACTTAAAATGTTTGGCTGAATACCTAACATACACAGAGCCCTCATTTTCATACTTAAATGTGTGATAAATAAAAACTTGCATCAGCGCTGAACAAAGCATTGCTGCATTTAGTAGTCACGCTATTTAAAGTCACTTCAAGTGTTTTGTTGAATTAAATCCTAATTATGTGGCCAAATCCTGCAAAACATTTTGTGATGTGGTCAGATCCTGAACAAAATTCTGGATTTGGAGCATCCCTACAAATATTAATCAACAACTACACAATTTTCCCAGAAGATTAGTTAGATGTTTTCTTGGTAATGAAAAAATTGCAGCAAACAAATATCCATAAAAGATATAAGAGTGCTATTGTTTACACCACTGTGACACAGATAAGGAAAAAGTAAGGTAATACAAAACCTTTCCCACATCCCCATGCCCCTCTCCATTGCCCTGCTCCTTGCCCACACCACCCATTACAGTCAAAAGTGTCCTGATTTTTATAACTGCTATAAAAATGCAAAGTTGCGCTGTGCGGTTGGCAGCCACCACCTTGTGCTGTAACTGAGAAAACCCGAACTGAAAAATCAAGCATTAGTAAATGCCCCTTTGTGTGTGAGTATGGTACGGCTCCTAAACTATTGAATAAACATATAGGGCCCGATTCACTAAAGTCCGAAATAAGGAGTGCTATTTATAGCATGCGTTAAAAATCTTATCACTTCTTATTTTTTGCTCGATTCACTAAAAGGACACTTGTCATAATTTAGAAGCGATGTTCTTGGCGTTATTTATCTTACAATGACATATTTTAATGAAAAAAACTATGCGATAAGCGTTATAGGGGCCGATTCACTAAAGGTCAATAACGCTTATCGCATAGTTTTTTTCATTAAAAAGCATGCGATAATTAAGTACCGATTCATCAAAGTCATTTCGCATGTGTTAATCCGCATATCGCATGCACAAAAAAAACGCATTGCGTTAATTAGCGAATAGAAATAGTACTAACGCATGATTCACAAACACATATGAAGCGTTAAATGTGCAAAATATCGTGTTAATCTGTGTGAATATTAACCCTACTTGGGGTAGGCGGTACTTAAAGAAAATTGCGGTTCGTGAGCTATTGGCAACACAACATGGAGTTTGCAGTCGGATTTTTCCAAGTATATGTTGGCCCTAGAGTGATGCATCCTCCAGTTTTCAGTGAAATGGTGGTTTTCAGAAAGTAATGGTTACGTGCGTAATATATTGCGCTCTGCGTAAAATATCGCGAGCTGCGTAATATCTTGTGCGCTGCGTAATATATTGCTTGAAAATATGTCATCGTAAGATAAATAACGCCAAGAACATCGCTTCTTAATTATGACAAGTGTCCTTTTAGTGAATCGAGTGAAAAATAAGAAGTGATAAGATTTTTAACGCATGCTATAAATAGCACTCCTTATTTCGGACTTTAGTGAATCGGGCCCATAAACTTTCTGTAAACAGCCACTGTCACAAAACCGTCACTGTTCACCAGAACATAAAATGTAAATAATTTAGTAAATAATTGACTCTCCAACTTTACAATGCAAACTCTACCCAGAAGAACCCAAGTTACACAAGTTCTATGAAACCATACATGTTTCCAAGCCAGCACATTTAGTCAAAAATTAATAATGGCCATAGTTATATATACAACACTGCTGGAAGGTCAAATATTTCTGTTTTCAGATAATTCAGTTTATTTCCCATGCCCTTGTCAGTAATTCTCTTTACAGCTTAAATATTTTGTGCCCATATTAATCACTGAAGGTAAGAGTAGCATGCCATTTGTATTCATTGGAAAAGCTGTCACATGCTCACCTGGCAATGGTTGTGTAATAAATTGTATTCCATGGGGCCCTGCATTCTGACAAGACGGCAAGCATCTATTATTCTGTAACAAATAAAGAACAGGCTGACCTTTCATTTAACAAGAACAATAGTCAAAAGAAGAATTTTACATCCACAGCATTTGGCACATTTTGCCTGTAAAAAAACACCCACAAAACAAAACCTTTTGTGACCTTTATATGCTTAAGTGCTTCAGAAAAGCACAAATACATTTCATGTAATTTGTTGCATATGTTGCTGTATTTGTGTGTCTGTGGTTGCACAAAGTATTGCTTTAATTTATTAAATTGATCAAAATGTGTAGTCCAACATTTCAGTCACTCACAGGTGACTTTCTGCAGGAACAATCCAGAGAGCAAACAAACAAACACATAACTAAACTAATTAAATATATACTTAGGAACTGTCCACTCCTCTGTACCATATAAAAGTATAATAAAGTTATGTCACTACACACAATGAAGCAATCCAAGGGACTTACCATTAAATTGTTAACTTTGACTTAAAAATAGATTCTTCTTGTTGTGATTCTTCTTGTTGCAGTGCTTCATTTTGTGTATTGACATAAATGTGTTTGTGTGTGTGCATATGCATCTGTGTGTTTTTAAACAACATGTCTGATTGTTACCTTATTCTGAAAACATTTTTAGAAATTACTGCTTTAGTGACCCATATTTCATCTGCTCTTTTACTCTGTGAGGAGTAAATAAACGTTATTATTATGCTTGATAGGATAGGCAAAACAGGAGGAAGAGAGAATCTTATAATAGAGAATTCTTGATGCCTTTTTACTGGAAAATGAGGAGAATCTACAACAATTAAGTCACCATTTTGACAGACAAAACACATTTGTGTGCACTTCCAGGATTTGCACCCCTGTATACCTCACCCCCAAAGCCCTTGTATATTTTCCCCCAAAGCCAATATCCTGTGAAATGTGTTTTGATACCTGATATTTATGTAATAACTTTTTGGCATAGGAGTAAGTATAGCATTGGTGAATAATATCAAAAATTGACTACACCTCTAAATAGACATTAGCACAAGATCTAATAATTATGCAGGTCTTCTGCAGTTATTTCTTGCTAGACATTGGCTATGTCACACTACTTATTGCATTATTCCAGCTGTAAAACAAATATTGCTACTGATAAAATTAATCACAGCTACTTAGTTGCGATACTGAAATTGGCAGCCAAAGAAAGATGCAGATATCACCAATCAGTCCCTTTGTTCCAATGCCAAAACTAGTTATTATGCAATTTTATGCAATAAAAAAATACTTTGTTTTTTAATGACAGGAAGGCAAATCATGAGGTCCTTTAATTAACACTTGAAAGTATAAATATAATTTCATAATTTATTACCCTTGTAATAAATCTATCTATTGTAAAACAGACTTAAAAAAGTTGAATTATTTCTTGTCAGTAGCTTTAATATAAATAGCATAACAGCATGCCTTATCCATATCACTGTAGTAATATTTTTCAGGTTTGTAAAGTAAAAGAGATACTTCAACTGTGATGAAAATCTAGCAAACATTTGATGTTGGTGAAAATGTTCTTTCATAATAATAATATGACCGTACAGTATGTTTATTCTAGAATTAATGTATTATTTAGACTACAGTTTTTTTCTGATAAAGTTTATGGCTGCAGTCTATGTATTTCAGTAGAACAACATAATAGATATTTCTTAAAAACAAATAAATAGAAAAGGAATATTTTCATTTGACACTTTTCCTTTGTATTAAAATTAAGACCTCTGCATTGTGCACTTTGCATAAGCTGCTCACACTCTTTGTTTCTACAGGACATTTCAAAATTTCCAGAAAAAGATAATACTGTGTTAGGAGAAGGGGGAATAACACTAAGTGGAGGCCAGCGTGCAAGGATTTCACTTGCAAGGTAAACTTCACTTTTTTTTTTAAATGGTACCACAATACTATAAATACAACAAATATATAACTTGTAGAATATATTATTATAAATGGAAATCCTCAATGACTTCTAATATATTTAGTTGTTTCGAAAAAGTCAAAATTTGCTCTACATATCTGTGGCCAGTTTTACAAAAATCCACCAATCAACCTACCGGACAGTAAATATTTAATAATTGTAATTGTGGAGCCATTGAGTATTGTGCTTAGTAACTGGGACCACATAGAGAATCCATTCAAGGAGATGGGGGGGGGTCCATAATTACAGTTTGCATGACAGTGAAGAAAACATTTACTTCTACAGTATACCACTCAAGCAGTATCTATATGCTCCGAATTGCAATGATTTACAAATAACTTTAAAACCATTGTAAAATGGTTAATTAATGTATATAGGGATGGCATTAAGTTCCTAGACAATGAATTAAATAACATGGACTTAGAAGTAAGAGGCATTAAATGCCTAGGGAGTCACACTAGTACACTTATTAGTGTATTACTCTTATTAGTTCTTATGTCCTCCTAACTGTAGCAGTGTTATTTTTCTGTCTAGAGCCGTATACAAAGATGCTGACCTCTACTTGATGGATTCTCCATTCAGTTATTTAGACTTGTTTACAGAAAAAGAAATATTTGAAAGGTATGTAATCAGCTTTATATAAGCACATATAAACAGGATTGATTTGCTTTATGATGATTTAAATTAGTGCTGCATATTGATTAGATGGTTAAAAAATTGGGTGGCACAGAATAAATAATCAGTGCAAAGTATTTTAAAATGCTGAGTAATTGATTTTCATAGAGATAAGAATACTAAAGTTTTCCATTAGCCAGAACTTGCAGTAAGACTTTCCTTTTGCTATTACTGGCTAGAGTAACAGAATGTTGTTTAATAGTTAAATAAAAAAAACAAGCCATTTAGCTATATATATATATATAGTATGTATTTATTATAGAGAAATGTGCTTATTTATCAGCAACTATTGATTTTTACGTTTAAACTGAGACATATCAAAGTTAGTTTTACTTTATCATTGATCAAATATTGTACTTACCTTGTAAACAAGACTGTACCATGGCAAAAATCCAAATTATATATTTGTTTTATCTGGCATATTACTGTTAAGCTAATAATTGGTAATGACGGTTTATTTTGATTTTTAGTTGTGTTTGCAAGCTAATGGCTAATAAAACAAGGATTTTAGTTACATCTAAAGTTGAACAGCTTAAAAAAGCTGACAAAGTGCTGATTTTGCATGAAGGAAGCTGTTATTTCTATGGAACATTTTCTGAACTTCAAGATCAACGTCCTGAGTTCAGCTCTCATCTGACCGGATTTGATCACTTTAATGCAGAAAGAAGAAACTCTATAATAACTGAAACCCTGAGAAGATGCTCCATTGATAGCGATCCAACAGCTGTTAGGAATGAAGTCAAGAATAAGTCATTTAAGCAGGTTGCAGATTTCAGTGAAAAAAGAAAGAACTCTGTTATTAATCCTCGGAAATCCAGCAGAAAATTTTCTATCATGCAAAAAAGTCAGCCACAGATGAGTGGAATAGAAGAGGAAGATATTCCCCCTAATCAAGGAGAACGAAAGCTTTCATTAGTTCCTGAATCAGAACAGGGAGAAGCCAGCCTGCCTAGAAGCAATGTTCTTAATACAGGTCCTACATTTCAAGGCCGCAGGAGACAGTCTGTACTAAATCTAATGACTCGCACCTCTGTTTCTCAAGGTTCCAATGCCTTTGCAACAAGAAATACATCTGTTCGTAAAATGTCTGTAGGTTCTTTCTCCAACTCATCTTTTGAAGTGGATATATATAACAGACGACTTTCACAAGACAGTATTTTGGAAGTTAGTGAAGAAATCAATGAAGAAGATTTGAAGGTAAACTTTTTTGAATATGAAAGCATAGCGTGTAAGGATTCACTGTCAGTTTTAATATTTTCATTCTTAATCAGAATGTTAAATGTGTTGGTGATAAAATACGCACCTGATTAAAAAAAGGCAAATTAAAACTATTTTGTTACTAATGTTAAAAATGCAATAGTACATATGATAAACTTCGTATGGAAGATCAACTTTAGGGATCATAGGTCAAGTTTCAGACCATTATGCACCAGCGTTATCTATATGTGACAGACACATATTTTATTTTTACAATTTTGTAAAAAGTTAATATTTTTTCTCATTCATCTATTCTTAAAAGCTCCTTCTTAGCTTTAGGACCACTTTGGGCCTATAGTCTCAAGGAGAGAGAGAGAGAAGGAGTAGAATGCCAACCTTTTATATTAGAATGAAAAATACCTCAAGATATGTGTAAAGAGTCTTCATAGTTGCTTTCCTCTATTCATTTCCTTCATGGTGCATCTTGTAGTCAGGATAGACCAGTAATATTTAACTGTATTGGCTATAAACTATACCCTCCTACGTTACCCTATCTTATGGGAATTGTAGAAGAGGTACTGGTATTTGGTGCACCCCTAAAGCCCCTTTAACATGTCAAGGAATGCAGGTATTTTCATCCACATTAATGTGCAGTTGGCCTTGACATTGGTTCTAACAGGCTTTGTCTCTCACTTTGCAGGAATGTTTCCTGGATGATACAGACAGCCCATCACCAACTACCACATGGAACACATATATAAGATTCCTTACAGCTCACAAGAATTTCATTTTTATTCTTGTATTTTGTATAGTGATATTTTTAGCTGAGGTAAAAAACATATTTCTGATTTCTAATTTTGAAAAATATTTACAAAAGTCTTTCCTCGCTATTAAAGTGATACTGACAAAAAAGACTACTTTTTCAATTATGAATCTACATAAAAAGTTACCTATAGGTCATGTTGATCATTTTTTGTTGATAGGATTGCTTTTATAAGCCATTGCTACTTGAAGTTCCAAAACCTGACTGTTTTGCCAACCTGACTGTCCCTTCTCAGCCTGTAAGTTATAGCTTCTCCTCATAGAGGAACATGGGGGATCAGATAGAGAATGTAAAAGCTTTAGGAATTACTTTTATGGTGAAATTATAAAGCTCATGCAAAGACAGTTTTATGATGTAAAAAAGGTTTCAGTTCTGGTGTCAGTATCTCTTTAAGGCAATTTATGCAATATATTGAATAGTATCTGTTTTAATATTTAATCTTTCATTACCATTTCTCTCTGGGGAGTGCTAATAAGTAAATTGCTAATCCTACCAATAAAAAGGGGGACTTTTTTTTATAAACCTTTTGTTCTTCTTTTGACTATCTGACAGGGCAACCAAATGATTGGCTAGATTCTTACACTAACCAAGCCCACACTGACCAAGAAGAGATCAGTGACATCAAAGTTTTTTATAGGGTTATAATGTCTTCTACAGCTCTCAGAACTCTAATATGTCCCACAGTCAAGTGTCTACAATGACTACACTTACACCAATGTTTAGATCATCCTCGATATAAAAATATCTTGTTAGAGACAGTTATACGCCTTGGGTTTTTTTTTATGTGACAAAAAAAAAATAAATCTTGAAAATGATACATGTATTTTTGTTAAAGTCAACTGTGCCACAGTTTAAGGGGCTGATTTACTTACCCACGAACGGGTCGAATGGAGTCCGATTGCGTTTTTTTCGTAATGATCGGTACTTTGCGATTTTTTCGTATGTTTTGCGATTTTTTCGGATTCTTTACGAATTTTTCGGATCCAATACGATTTTTGCGTAAAAACGCGAGTTTTCCTATCCATTACGAAAGTTGCGTAAAAAGTTGCGCATTTTGCGTAGCGTTAAAACTTACGCGAAAAATGCGCAACTTTTCGCGTAAGTTTTAACGCTACGCAAATTGCGCAACTTTTTACGCAACTTTCGTAATGGATACGAAAAACTCGCGTTTTTACGCAAAAATCGTATTGGATCCGAAAAATTCGTACAGAATCCGAAAAAATCGCAAAACATACGAAAAAGTCGCAAAATATTCGTTTTCAAGTCGGAACTTTTCCAATTCGGGTCGGATTCGTGGGTTAGTAAATCAGCCCCTTAGTCTTGTGCTAATATCACCACTGTGGGTAGGAATTTGCTATGAGCTGAGATTCTGAGTTTCTGAAAGAGCAAATGCACCTAAGGAGATGTCTTTGCTACAATGTTATTGTGATCACACATTCATTGTGTTTTGGTTATTGAACATTCTACCTTTTAAAACTTTTGCAATGGCCTGTGTACCCACACCCTTAAATTTCAGTTGCTAATAAACACACTCGCTGAAAGTAAAGCAGTCAAACATAATTTCTAGAACAATTATTGCTAACTTTGTTAGAAAACTATCTAGGAATCTTTAGAAAATACTATTGGGCACATGTATTGGTAATAGAGTTCTGATTTGCACATATCAAAGTAAATATTTGTTTTTATTCGAGATTGTGGTTTTTATGTAAGGCAGCGTTCTTTTTGTAGTCGTGTTTCTTCTCACAAAACTTAAAATCTCACATAAAACAGGGACTAAATGCAACCGTGAATACAAAAAGAATTCAATATTCTAGCTGCAGTTTAAAAATGAATAAATGTGCTTGTAAGTGCTATAAAATGATTGTATGTAAAGATCATTACTAAACAGCAATAATATTTTACTACACTTAAACAATGTGAGTATCTAACAATGTATGTTGTGCTGCTTGCTTTCGTTTACAGGTCATTGCATCGTCAGCTGGGCTCTGGATTATTAAACGGTAAGTAGCTTTCTTCTTATTAACAACACTTTTATTTTAAATGTTTTTCTAAATGCAAAAATACAAAATCAAATTAATGCTCAGTTTAAAACCAGTATTGGAAGCCAATTGTGTGTTACTTTTTATAGACTATAGGGGTCCTTCCTAGTATTTGCAATCCATTATGTTATGTGCCCCCTATCTATCTTCTGACTTTTGTTATTCAGACACACATGTTAGGAAGCACCAACAGAACTGCCTTGTACCCACCAGTTTCACCCACTCTTCTCCTATGCTTTTCTAAATCTGCTTAAATCTATTTTTTATTTTCTTTTTTTTAACATGGGTTAATGTCTTTCTGTGAGTGTTGCTAAATGCTCTTTTTATACATATCAACATATTTGTTTAAGGCTTTATTTAAAAGAACACTAACCTCATAAAAGACCCTTTTGTCTCTCTTTGTTCTGAAAAAAAAGCTTATTAACAAGATTCTTGTTGTCTTTCTAATACAATATTGACACTATACTGTTCAAGATCTTTAACTGAACCCATTATTTACATCTCTCAGCCATTAAAATAATTAATTATCAGAGTGATTGAGACACGCTGATCACTAGTCAACCAACTGTCAAACAAAATTGCCCCCTGTTGCCAGCAATTGGTTGGAATGTGAAATGCCAGACAACACCAGTTTTGTTGTTCTTTAAAATGAGAACCCTTCTGTTGTACATTTGCCCTTAATATTTTTTCTGCACATTACTTTAAACAGTTTATTTTTTTGCTTTTTCTTCAGAAATGCTCCTGTTAGCAACATGACAAGTAATGAGAATATATCTGAAGCATCAGACATCCTTTCTGTCATTGTGACACACACTAGCTTTTACTATGTGTTTTACATTTACGTTGGTGTGGCTGACTCCTTACTGGCTCTGGGAATATTCAGAGGTTTGCCTCTCGTACACAGTCTTATATCAGTCTCGAGGGTATTACACAAAAAAATGCTGCATTCTATTCTACATGCCCCAATGTCAACCTTCAATACAATGAGAGCTGGTAAGTTAGTGTGTATGTCCAGGTGAGGTGAACACAATGCCATTTCAGGAGCTGATCGCGCTAATGAATTTGTGGTTCTTATGTTTCTCTTTCTTCTTGGGACTCAAACTTTACAACTGTATCTGCACTACCAGAAGCTTCTAAGGATAGGCAAGCTGTCTCTTCATAAGTCTTAATTTTCTTAAAGAGATACTGACACCTGAAATGAAACAGTTTTTTAAATATATCATTACACTGACTTTGCATAAGCTTTAGAATTTTGCCATAAAAGTATTTGCCCAATGCTTGGACATCACCTATCTGATCCCCATGTTCCTCTGTGCAGCAGTAGGCCGTTAGCAGTAGAAGCTATAACTGACAGGCTGAGAAGGGACAGTCAGGTTGGCAAAACAGTCAGGTTTAGGAACTCCAAGTAACAATTACTTACAAAAACAGTGATCAATGTGACCTATAGGTAACTTATAATGTACATTCATATTTTGAAAAGTATTTTTTTCATGTCAGTATCGCTTTAAAAGAGCTTAGACCTGAATGTGATATTTCTAATCTTAAACAAATACAAAGGGAAAATAACCAGTAATTATCATGCTCATTATAAGAAGCTTTCCATCCACTAATCACAATTTAATGTTGTGTTTGTTTTTAGTATTTTTTTATACATATTAATGGCATCAGTTTAAAGTTGTGTTAATTTCTTAAAGGACCAACATACTAATATTGCCTTTATTCTATGTAATAAAGGGGAATGGTTATCCAGACATTATTAATAGTAGTAGTATGTGCTGTCATGTCTGGGGCTTGAGTTCGATTTGGGCCACTGAGACTTACTTCTTACCACACCCTTCTGGAGCCACTTGTAAAGTCATTATAGCACTACAGGATTGTGATGGAAAGAGTTTGAAAAGGTTGTACAAACATGGCATATGGAGGCTGGTGCAAGGCTGAAAGTGCTATCAGAGCTAGGTTAAATACAATAAGAGTGAAACTGTTAAAACTTCACCTTCTAATATTTTCAATTATGGGGAAATTATATAAGTTGTTGATTTAAAGTGGTTGGTTTTGTTTAATTCCACTACTATTATTTATACAATGTTGGCCTTACAATATCTGTGTCCACTCAGACTGTATTTAATATACCTACATTATTTTAATATAAAACAGTTTGGCATGAACATAAGATCTCATTATTATCTAAATTTCTATACAGGTCGGATACTTAACAGATTTTCAAAAGATACAGCAATATTGGATGACATTCTACCTCTGTCAATATTTGACTTCACACAGGTATGCTGACAGTAGAATAACTAGTGTACAGAGAATTTCATCTCTAAAACAAACAAACAGTCAATATTACAAAGCAGATGTACAGCTGAGAATTGCCTGATGGCAGACTGACAGGTTTAGGAGGAGGAGTTAAAGGTAGAATGATTATTTAAATGTTGTTTAAAATTTCACATATAAGGCAAAATCTAATATCTGTTTTTTTAAAAGGCGAAATCCCAGAAGTGTAGATTGAGGTTTGCGAATATAGGTTCCCATACATGGGCCGATTCTAGCTGCCGATATTGGTCCCTTAGACCGAAACGGCAGCTAATCGGCCCATGTATGGGCACTACCGACGGACCTGCTGGCCGATATCTGGCCTGAAATCGGGCAGATATCGATCAGGCAGGTTAAAAAATATAGTTGGATCGGGGACCACATTGGCTCGTTAATGCGGTCCCCGGACCGACTTTGCCTATACCCGTCATTATAATTCGATCATTTGGCCCCAGGGGTGGGGGATATCGGGAGAAGATCCGCTCGCTTGGCGACATCGGATCTGAAGGTGTATGGGCACCTTATGACAGGAAAACCAAACAATCTGGCTTTTATTTGATTTTGTCACTTTTTAAATTCCCCCTATTGTGTTTTCTTTCATACTCCCATCTAAAATCCTGACTCCTGATCAGCTGAATCATTCTTTCCATATTTTATGTTATCTATACCAATTTTCATATCTTAAGTTGTATAAGTGTGTACATTATTATACAGTTTTATTTTCCTGTGATACTTCTTTTATTTTACAGCTTGTGCTTATTGTGATTGGAGCAATAACAGTGGTTTCATTACTTGAACCTTACATTTTCCTGGCAACTGTGCCTGTAATTGCTGCTTTTATTCTCTTGAGATCATACTTTCTTCACACATCTCAGCAACTAAAACAGTTAGAATCTGAAGGTAAGGGACATTCAGCAAACTTTGGGTAAAATCTCAACAACAATTATTTGTTATTTGGGCTGATTGACAAAGTGCTAGATGCAAGAACTAGAGGGCATTGCATTCCTTTGAGTGCCATATGCTATATGCTAAGCACTTATACCAAACCCCTGTCAGTGCAATCTGCATTCTGTGCATTGTGCCAAGTACAGTGCCAGTCAGGCCTGGATTGAGATTCAAAATAGGCCCTGACATTTCAAGCACACAGAGGCTCAACCAGCCCCCAACCAGCCCAATAAATAGTGACTGTCTATGGCATCTTACACAGCAAGAACATCAGTGTATACAAAAAGGGCTTTGTGCTGATTGTGTATATATTTTTTATTTACTGCATTAATGTTTATATCAAATTAATTGTATATGTGAGGCCTTGCTTAATGTTCAAGGAGTGTACAGAAATTAAATTAGCAATCTAAAAAACATACAATTTCAGACACTGTGCCAGTATATAAATATAACTCTTTCTCTCTTTTTAATAACAGCCCGCAGTCCGATTTTTGCTCACCTTATAACAAGTTTGAAGGGTTTATGGACATTGAGAGCCTTCGGGAGACAACCATATTTTGAAACCCTTTTTCACAAAGCACTGAATTTACATACTGCAAACTGGTTCCTCTATCTGTCCACTCTACGCTGGTTCCAAATGACAATAGAAATGATTTTTGTGATATTCTTTATCGCTGTTTCATTCATCTCCATCGCAACATCAGGTACTTGATTAAATGCTGTGCCATGATACTATATATGTAGGCATATTTTTTAAACAGTTAAAACCATCCACAAGTGAACAGAGAGCTGTTAAAGGCTTTTATGGTTATACTTATACAGTTATAGGATCCATTATGCAGAAACCCTTTATCCACAAGACTACAAATTATGGGAAGGCCCAGTAGACTTATTTTTAATCAAATAATTCTCATTTTTAAAGATGATTTCCTTTTTCTCTGTACTAAAACATCAGTACAGGTATCAGATCCCTTATCCAGAAACCCTTTATCTAGAATTCTCTTATAAAGCACATTAAAAGCAAATAATTCTAATTTTTAATAATGATATCTTTATCTCTGTAATAGTAAAAACTACATTGTATTTGATCCCAACTAAGGTGCATGAATCCATATTGGTGGTAAAGCAATCCTTTGAGGTTAATTTCATGTTTAAATAATTTTTAGCAGACTTAAGGCATGGTGAGTCAATTACAGAGAGATCCTTTATCCGGAAATACCAGGTATCAAGCATTCTGAATAATATATCCTATACCTGCATATCTTTGTGATACCCGTAGTTCTGTGTATGATCTGTCACATACTGTTGCATATATATATATATATATATATATATATATATATATATATATGTGGTGATCGAAACGCGTAGATGGTATGCTGAAATAAATCACTGACCTGATTGATGCTGTAGCTGTGAGTGCTTTCTACTGTTGAGTTTGATGTATTATTTTTGTCAGCACCCAGCCTGTGCCCGATACTGGTGAGTGCCGATTCTTTGCAAGACTATATATATATATATATATATATATATATATATATATATATATAAATATCAAGGATAAGTTGTAATGGTGCTTTGTTAATAGGTATGCATGTCAAGTGATTTCAGGTATTTTTCTGCTGGAAAACATGGGTTGTACCCCAAGAGAAAGCAAGAAGCCACCAATGAGGACCTACCTGGCTATTAAGCAGTAGATGATTACAAAGATATTTTAGCCAGTTAATGAATTGCACAGCCGTATCCAGACTTGTGCCAACATTCCATAAATGCTAGACTTTCAACAGAATGCAGCAGAGCTTTTGCTACTTAAAATTTACTTGTACACTTTTTACATATATATTTAGGCTTATTGCATCAAAAAACCTTTTTTTTTGTAAGAAAATACACTTTATTTTAGCAACAGTGCTTACTTTTTACTCTAAAGCCAGCAAATGCTTCAACTGATGTGTTTAATGTAATGTGTTTATTTTTAGGTGCTGGGGAAGAAAAAGTTGGAATTGTTCTGACATTGGCAATGAATATCATGAATACATTACAGTGGGCTGTAAATGCTAGCATTGATGTGGATAGCTTGGTACGTCCCTTGAAAAAGTATATGTTCGATTTAATCCTTTATGTGCGATGCATCATAAAATTTACAGCACTGACATGAATGGCATGCTATTTGCTTATATTCTATGTTTCTGGCTTTCTTATTAATATATGCCATGATGTGTGCTGTCTGGAAATGTGGTGTGGACAGATCAGAAGGTTTCATTTGTCCATTCTGAAAATAGCAAGCTTTCCTAACAATCAGTGTTTTTATCATTGTGATCCACATTAAAGAGAAACTTTACCCCAAGAATCAATACATGACCAACAGATAATTCATATCATATTAAGTAACCTATTAAAGAATCTTACCAAACTGAAATATATATACAGGCATTGGATCCCTTATCCAGAAACCCGTTCTCCAGAAAGTTCCAGATTATGGCAAGGCCATTTCCCATAAACTCCATTATAAACAAATAATTAAAAAACTTTTAAATGATTTTCTTTCTTCCGTAATAATAAAACAGTACCTTCTACTTGATCCCAACTAAGATAATCAATCCTTATTGGAGGCAAAACAATCCTATTGGGTTTATTCAATATTTAAATGATTTTTATCAGACTTAAGTTATGGAGATCCCTAAGATCCCTTATCTGGAAAACCCCAGGTCTCGAGCATTGTGGATAATAAGTCCATACCTGTACCAAAAATATTGCACATTTTCCCTTGATCCACCATTTAGTGATGGGCTGGGTGCTCCCTCAGAGATCACATGACCAGAAATAATGCAGCTCTAACTGTAACAGGAAGTAGTGTGGGAACAAAAGGCAGAACTCTGTCCATTAATTGGCTGATGTGACTTAACGTATGTGTGCCTTGGCTTGTTAGTGTGTGTGCACTGTGAATTGTATGATCCCAGGGGGCGGCCGAGTAGTACATACTACTAAAAAGTATATTTTTAAAAATGGTTTATTTGTTATGAAGCAGGGTTTTAAATTTGAGCTGCTTATAGATTTACATTGTTTGACAGTATAGTTTTCCTTTAAGTTTATCATAATTATATATATATAAAGTCCAGGCAAAAGTAGCACACCGTGCAATGGAGGTTGAAACCTGTGCAAAAAAGTAAAGAACAAAAAATGTATCGTCATTTTTTGTGTATATATATATATATATATACCTATCGTTTTTGCATTATATATTACAATGTAGGCATATTTTTAAATGTAAATTGTAACAAGGGCTATAATAATGTAAGCAAAATGACACAGCTTCTGATAGCATTAATGAGTATGCTAATAATAAACAGATGACATTCCATACTCTGTGGTAAACCAATTAACAATATGGTTATTAATGAGAAATGCCAAAATGATTGGCGTTGTAAGAAGCTTATGTTAGATCTGATTAAGTTAAACAGCAAGAATTTTAGACTTGCATATACTTTAGTTGTTATTTACACTTAATTTTAAAGTGGTGGCATCACCTTTTTCCATGAAAAATGGCATAACGTAGCTGAAGGGTCCTCAATATCTGGGAGCTGTTACATTTAAAACTGATTGTCCGATGAGAGATGAGATATAGAAAAACTGGCCACTAACCACACAGTAACTCTGCTATTAAGGGCCTGGACTCCTGTATCAATAATACATGAAAGTAGATTGCCTGGGCAACTATTTTAGGCATAAGGGTAATGGGACAAGGGGCAATTTCATGTCTTTTATCACCCAACTGCTTTTCCACTCAGTGGGTGATTAAATACTCAAAATCAACCCTCCATATATTCCTGTGGTATGGTTGCAGGTGCACTTGTGAGTCAGGTGAATATTGTTTGAAATTAATTAGGTACATTAATGCCCTTTTCAATAAAACTAGTCTGACCCGGGCACCCCCAGCGTAGTAATATAGTATCTATGTATATTGCTAAAGCAGTGTAGTTACTAACCCCCATATGTAATAAAAGGCACTAAGTTTGCCCAGTAGCAGTAACCATAGCAACCAATAAGATGCTTTCTTTTAAACAGGTAGCCAGTAATTTTAATTAGCTGATTTGTTGCTATGGGTTGCTTCTCCTGGGCAAACTTAGGGTACCCAATGAGCGAGTTTCCAGGGCTTTCTGCCCGCAATAGCAGAGATCTATCACAGGTGTGTGGGTTCTTACCCTTAGAAACTTTTATTACATAACCCCCTATGTATTACCGAGTTGTAAATAAAGGAAGATTGATTGCTTGTCAGACATTTCAGATAAAATCCTTAAGGCTTGAGAAAAAGAAATGTTAAGTCTCATTTACCCTGCAATGTATGTAAACTTCCTTGGTTGTGTTTTAGATGCGTTCTGTCAGCAGAATTTTCAGGTTCATTGACATGCCAAGAGAAGAGTTGATACATGACAATAACCACAAAGATGACCAACTTTCAGAGGTTCTGATATATGAAAATGATTACATCAAGAAAAACCAAGTCTGGCCATCTGGAGGTCAAATGACAGTGAAAAATCTTTCTGCAAAATATAAAGATGGAGGCCACACTGTGTTGGAAAATATATCCTTCTCTTTAAACCCTGGACAAAGGGTAAGCAAGACATGTGTGATTAAAATGAACTTTCTGTTATGAAATGTAAGATTTGTTTTCCATGGATCTGAATCTAGAAATTATTAAGAAAACTGGAAGTTAGTGCATCACATCACATCAAGTCTAATGAATTTAAATACGCCTTTTGCTTTCTTATAAAATAAGTAAAATTAAAGGGCAAATATAAAAAATGTATACATCATTAACATGCCTGCTGAAATATTCCCTGCAATTACAAATAGGTAGCTGTCCAAACACAGAGCAGTCACAGGTAGTAGTCCAAAGTAGTAGCTGCTTATAGGGCCAAGCAAACACTTGCCTGAGGCTGGTGATGGGAATTGGCCAATTTAGAAAAATAATATTTTGTTTTAAACTAAAAGGGCTCAATATAAATGCAAAGGCTATTAACTGTAATATAAAATACTGGTTTATAATTCCACTAAAATATTTCTCTCCTACCTGGAATTGCACAGACCTACAGTCCAACTATCCAGCTCAAAGTACAGTTACAACACAACACAATCTGGATAGCTCTGATCCATCTAAATACCCTGGTTGCCTTTGTGGGTTTGTGTTTGTTAATGACCCAATGCATCCGCAAAATCTGGTAATCAGTTAGGCCGTTTTTTGGTTGGATAGTCAAAAAACTGTTTAATAAATGTGCCAGCTTAAGAATTCACTGATGAATCAATCAATATCCAGGGGACATAGATATTGATTGGGACCCTCCTCCTAAGAAACATGTAACAAAAATTGTTATAATCATTATATTATATACAATGCATATGACTTTGCGAGTCTTATTTAACCACATATGAAGTCACAAAGACAACCAGCCAATGTGTTTTGATATATGCTTTCTGTAGTCAACTAAAGTATAACTGCATTTATCTTATCATAAGCATTAATATAGGAGACACTAAGAGGAATAATTAATTAATATTACATAATAAATACCATATGGCCAACAGTATCCATTCAAGAGCCTTTCCAACATTATTTTGAAACCAAGGTTATTAATATGAACTTGGCCCTGTCATCAGGTGCCATAGCCCAAACCATAAAAACAACTGTGAACTATTATGCCTCTTCCACCAAATCTTACATCTGGAATTACGCATTCAGACTGGCAGTGGACATGCAACATTAGAAGGGGTATCCTGATACCTTTGGCCACATTGTGTACCATACACCAATTTAAATTTGCACCAAGGCAGATTTTTGCCTGCAGATATTTCATTAATTTTATTCCTGTACTGGCCCTAAACACCTCTGTGCTGTACTCCACTTTCTAAAGCCACTATGGAATGTAGAGAAATGCATGTTATCCTATACATATACAGTACATAGCACACTATTTTCACTAGAACATCCAGAATTATCCTTTTTAACATTCTATTCCTTTTACTTTTTTTTGTAGCAGTTTAAGATAACGTACATGTGACACAGCATAGTGCCATTAAGTGGGTATTCCTCTGGAACACCAAAAACTGTGTGTTAGTAATTAATAGTCCATTGAGGTAACATATTGCAGTCTTCCTCAGTCCTCCCAATGCTATCCTCACTGAATCTACTGTGTTCTTTTTAGTCTCTGTATATTTTTCAAAGTTATCAACACTTTAAAGTGAAGTTTCCCTCAAAATATATATACTTAATACTTGTTTTAATGTCTAACATTCCAGGTAGGCTTATTAGGAAGAACTGGTTCAGGTAAAAGCACCCTGTTGTCTGCCTTTTTGAGATTATTATCAACCCAAGGAGACATTCAAATCGATGGGGTATCCTGGCAAACAATTCCACTTCAGAAATGGAGAAAGGCATTTGGAGTAGTTCCACAGGTAAGAAAAGTCCAAATAATAGGGAACAGTGCTGTGCAGTGAGCAAAGTGCAATTTCCAGCACAATCACCAGTTTTTTTTTCCCTACAAAGCAGTGTTTTTTGGGCAGAATTCCGGAGTTATGGTGCTCACAAGGGAACAATTCTCTTGACACAATCACACTGTGCCTACTACAGTTGTAGGCGATTGAGCAAAATTAGCGCAACTGAGGGTTCATTTTGTTGCAAATCAGACTTAGTTGCGTAAAAGTTGGCCTGGCATAATTTCTGGTGCTCAGCATGCATTTGACTTCTACACCCAATTCTTTAAGCTGCACCTAATATCTCTAAGAGCTAAACCAACCCTGGAGCTACCTCCTGCTCAGAAGGTGGCAGTAGCTCCAGGCTTTCCCTGCATCAATAGGCACAATAGCGCCAAATTTGAAACATGCACAACTGTAAGAAAGTGCAGGGAGAATATTTTGACTTAAGTACTTATAATGAAGTGCTTTTATGTGCAAGAGAAGATTTAGGGACTGCAAATGCACTTAATGTGTAAGCGCAGTTTATTGAGTAATGATACATATTGTTCATTATCAAACACATTTTGCATAATTATAAATATGCATTAGCTTCTATTCAATAGAATAGAATAATTTTAACAGTATATGCCATGCAAAAACCAGTGCTGCAGAACCTTGTAGCCCAATGATACACCGGCCTTGTTGAACTCCATTTTCTTTCATTTTCTACTTAAACAAGATAATTAAAAAGAGTGACATTTTGTTTACTGTAGCTCATATATATATATATATATTTGCTGAATTATAAGAAAAAGTTGGCATACAATAGAAAATGTAATGTCAATAGTTATTTGGCAGAGATAAGGAACAGCACATTACACTACACACAATGTTGTGCTGCCAGCGTTTAGTTACAGAGGATATGAACTTTCCTTTGGGTGAAAAAGTTGTTTTGAAACTCCTCAAACAATATAAAACAATGAAAGGGTGGGCAGATTCTTATTTGTTATAGTATTTTTGTTCACCTCAACATTCTGTCTTTGAAACATACCTTTTAAATTCCATGGGTTCCTGCTATACTTTTGGCAGCTATAGCAGTGGATTGTTTAAAATATAAACTTTCCTGCTATCATCAGGGGTAAATTGTTAATAATAGAATGGGGCTTATTATTAAGAATATCTGGGTCTCTGTGAATGTTTTCCTTGAAAGGCTGTTTGGCTGGAATTTTGAGCAGTGCTGGCATTGTACAGACAAGTAGCAGAAGTGTATCATGCCTCATTGGTTATGCATTACCTGCTTACCTTTTTGAAGGTACTGGGTGCACTGTACAAGAACACCCTGTGTGTAATGCACAACCTGCCTGTACTTATTCCTATGGCAATGGGCCAATCTGTGCCTCCATCTCTTTGTTCTATAAACCATGACATTACCACCAATTATTGGGCAGGTGGTAGATACAAGATCGCAGAGAGAAGTTTAGCTAGCTGTTGACTAAACATATTGCAGAGTAGGCACACTGTATCCTCTTAAACGAGTGGCCTTTACCATTAAAATTGGCACTAACCATCTCACCATTTTTTCCTGTTTAACTGCAACAAAACCTTTTGTTTGCTAAACACATGGTCTAACCACTAAATATAAAATTGCTGTGGTTACTGTGGCTCCTGCTATTTACCTGATAAACTATATAGAGAAATGTACTACTTAATGTTTAATATAACTATGCTGCCTGTGTATGCCACACTCTGCCTGCCCTATGCTACCTGTGTGTTCCATACTCTGCCTGCCCTATGCTGCCCCTGTGTGCCATAATCTACCTGCCCTATGCTGCCTGTATGTGCCATACTCTGCCTGCCCTACCCTGCCTGTGTGTGCCATACTCTGCCTGCCCTATGCTGCCTGTGTGTGTCATACTCTGCCTGCCCTGTGCTGCCTGTGTGTGTCATACTCTGTCTGCCCTATGCTGCCTTTAGGAGGTGAACCTGGCAGAGATTTGTTCTGGGAGTTTGTTAGTAGTTGGAAATAGCCATTAAATGATCCCTAAGGTGTGTAATTATGTGCTGGGGGTTGCTGTGCTATCCACAGGGGAGGAGGAGGCATATGGACTTAAGGGTGTGTCTTAAAATGACATAATATAATTCTTTCACATATGGAATGATGGTTGATATACCCGCAGTGAGCATCAACCATTTGGGATTTTTTTTTCTTGTGATAATATGGGTGTGGTTTTTAAGTGGGTGCAGTGTAAAAAGGGGGAGTGGTCAAAACTGGCTTCCATTAGCATCCCTCCACTATATATGCTAGAGAAATTCTGGCCCTCGGCACCGCAGCAGTTGGACAGCACTGCTCTTAAACATACACATTTGTGGTAAGCTAGAAATACAGGGGACAGTATACATCCAATACTGTATATTAGCAGCACACACTTTATAATAGTAAAAAAAAAATATTTTGCTATAAATCTTAAATTGTGTTTCATGTTTTAGAAGCAACATGTGCACATATGCTCTAATATGTAAACCCAAAGCAAATAAAACTTTGTTATCTTTATGAAGTTATGGTGGTTCATTTACCAAACACTGTTCAATAGTGATAGGCGAAATGTTTCGCCAGGCATGGATTTGTGGCGAATTTCCGTGTTTCGCAATTGGCGGATTGTTTCCGCAGAAAAATTCGGCGTGCGTCCAAAAATTGTCGCGGGCGACAAAATAATAGCCACACGACAAAATAATAGCTGCGGGCGACGATATAATAGCCACGCGACGAAACAATACCCGCGGGCAACGAAATAATAACCATGCGACAAAACAATAGCCGCGGGCGAGGAAATAATAGCCGTGCGACGAAACAATAGCCGCGGGCAACGAAATAATAGCCGTGCGACCAAACAATAGCCGCGGGCGCAAATCTTTTGAAAGATTCGCAAATTTTTCAGCGAAGCAAAACGCGACAGATTCGCTCATCACTACTGTTCAATACATTTGTTTGTAAATCGGTGGGTTGATTTATTAAAGGTGTAGCTGAATTTTAACTTTTAGCATGACATAGGCAATGATATTCTAAAAAAAACACAATTGTAATAAAGAATATGGCAGTGTTTTTAACACTGATATACAATCCCCTTTTTCTATTGTTAATAAATCAGCCCTTAGATGTCACCTTTCTTTTATTATCATAGTGTACCAGGGGTGAGTAGAATTAATCTTTTTTTCATAAAACAGGTTTGGTCAGATGAGCTCTTTAACATCATGCCACATAATACAGAACAGCAAATGTCTGTGTTAACACAATCTGACAGCAAAAATAGTTGAGCAACTTTTTTTGTAATAACTAGCATAATCCAGGTATTAGACTACACAAATAAAATGAGGTATGTCTTCAACATAAAAAACATTCAATTATACAAGATTTTTGTCAACTAGTTGTTACTTACAGTTTCAGATGTAGTATTTACAACACCCCAGAGGTTGTATTGCCTGCCTTTGGTGAATAAATCCCCAGTGCTAGGTGAAGCTCACAGTGGCCCCACAATCCAAGGATCTCTCTATCCCTGAGCATAACTGCTTGAGTCCTTATACTGGCAGCCTTGTCACAGCAGGGTACAAACCCAACTGGCCTCCTCACTGGAGCCTCTGCTGCTCTACTAACTACCCTGATCCTGCCTCTCACTCCTAGAGTGAGCTATTACAAATCTATCCTGGCACTTACTACTTCTGCTGGGACCTACCTCTGTCCCAGGCTCCCAGCACCACACCACTCCCTCCAGCAAGTAGATAAACCAAAAGAGAGTGAACCGTGGAGCTTTACCTTTTTATACCCCAGGGGCTTACACCCCCTCCCTGAAATACAAACGGGGAATAGCTGGCCAGGAACCCTCCTGGAAAATAACATAATTTAAGGGTTGTAAAGTGTTACCCCTTTACACATGTTTGAATTGTAATGATACAGTAATATCTTGTATGTCTGGTCTAAAACTGTATTGGCATATCATTTTCTAACTAAATGTATTACTTTAATGAAATTGGTAGAAAAGGGCACACAATGTTTGCAATGTCCTGAGAACAGCATTCTCAACTTTCAGACACAACTTCCTTTAGCATTGGTGGTATCTGAACTCCATGATATCAGCCTCCTTCTAACTGGCGGCTGTATTCTTAAGAAAAAATGTACATGTAGAATTATCTTTTTGGTTCCTAAACTACAGTGCAGGCGCCAAAAAATCAGTACAAGATAGGTGTGATAGCAAATGAAAGATTGCATTGTTACTTAGCAATCCCATGAGATTTAGGACACTTGCTATGAGCCATATACTTAGAAATTGCTGTATACTTCTATTCCTTTTTCTAACCCCCCACCAAATAATCATATCCTTTGTATTTACAAAAAGTGCTGGTTTTCTGGATACCAAAAAACACCACAGGTAAATCTTTCCAAATTACCCATCTATTTACTGAGCTGTCTATGGTCTTTTTTTTGATATGCCATTTATGTACATTAACAAAAGATTTGAAAACCAGTAATCTGTACCTGATTTAATTGTCTAATAGCGTTTTATAATAAAAGGCACTAAGGGGCACATTTACTAACCCACGAACGGGCCGAATGCGTCCGATTGCGTTTTTTTCGTAATGATCGGTAATTTTGCGACTTTTTCGGCGTCTTTACGATTTTTGCGTAAAAACGCGAGTTTTTCAGCGTCTTTACGATTTTTGCGTAAAAACGCGAGTTTTTCGTAGCCATTACGAAAGTTGCTCAAAGTCGCGATTTTTTCGTAGCGTTAAAACTTGCGCGAAACGTTGCAGCTTTTAAGTTTTAACGCTACGAAAAAGGCGCGACTTTGCGCGCAAGTGTTAACGCTACGAAAAAATTTCGACTTTTTTTTTACTGCTCCTTTTTTTTTACTGCTCCTTTTTTATATGTGGGAGATAAAGTGCAATAATTGAATAAAATAATTTAGAAGTGGAATTATGAGTAGTCTCTTTAATTGTATTTTTTAACTCTTCGTCAACATGTATGTATGTATGTATGTATATCTTTATTTATAAAGCGCTACTTATGAACGCAGCGCTGTACAGTAGAACATAATAATGTTCTAAGTAAGTTCTAGGTCACCCCATCCTGCATTATTACAAAGGACTGGAGTCTGTAGAAGAATACTTATAAATACTTATAAATTCCACAATATACCCAGTTTTTAAAAAAAATAATTAAATGTTGTGTCTTGAGTTGAAAATATAACATTCAGAATCATGAGGGATATTGTTATAAAGAACTGATATTCACCTAAAAATGATACTAGGCAGGTTATGAATGAAACATATGTGACCAGCCTATTTAACAATGACCTTCTTTTAGATGAATGAGGAAGTGAGTGTAGTTATGTTTGTTTAGTAAACGTTAGCTCATTCCAAGCTGCTATTTTGTAAGGAAGTATTTTAATTAAAAATATTTTCGAAAATAATTATTGTTATACAAAGTTTTTCTGGATGTGCTGAAAATTACTGTGCTATTTTCTTCTCCCTCCAGAAAGTATTTATATTTTCTGGAACTATTCGAAAAAACCTTGATCCCTATGGAAAATGGAGTGATGAGGAACTTTTGAAAGTCACAGAAGAGGTAAAAACTCATTGACCTTCTGTATGTTTATGATGAGTGTTCGTTTAAGGATTACAGAATTTCCAGCAGAGACAAGGAACAGCATTGTTAAAATACCCAGGAAAAGATAAACACAGAACAACATGATACACTGACTATGCGTCATTTTACAGCTATTAACTAGCAAGGTTGTGACATGGCTGTTGAATTAACTTATTAGTACAGCTGGCATATTGTAGGACCCTTAAATGACAAGGAACCCCTGATTCACTGGGTGGGGTTTTTAGGAAAAAAATTCACAAATGTGAGCAAATGCAGCACCTTGTTCCCATGTATCCTCTGTTTGGACTTAGGCTTGTACATGTGCAGTTATATTTTCTGATCTTACTCTATTTCACATGTGTAAGTGGAATTCATTGTTAGGGATACCTAAAAAAAATAAGTAAAATAGAAGCTTTATTATTTATTTGTATCTTTCCCCTAAAACAAAAAGCAGCACCTCGAGAAAGGTCCTAAATTGTGATCGAACTGTCGATTTTTGCACATTAAAGAATTTTGTTTTTTCATTAAGGCCTGTGAGTGAGTTCTCTGTTTCCTGTATTGCCAACGTTTCACCCTGCACGTGGCATTTTACTATTTTGTTGTGCGTGCCCTCCCTCTACTATGCTATATATATATATATATATATACTGTATATATATATATATGTATACATATAGAAAGCAAAGAAGTGTCAGCACTCACAGGATTTAAATTATTTGATAAAAGGGTAAAAAAAAGTTAAAGGTAAAAAAGGTATTTAAACTTTATGCTTAGTTCCTAACCGGCAAATTTGGTTCGCGTAGCCTAGCAATGGCATGCAACCGTACAGGGGCCATGGAGACTTGGTGCGCTTTGGTACGCACACCCAACACTGCCCCTTCTGAAGCAGTGGCCGGATTTGATCCCGGCAATGACAAAAGACACCAGGCAATTGGGTGCACTTGCGCATGCTCCCTGTGCAAGTGACATGCACGACCTCTGCTCCCCCCCTGCTCCCTGCCTCCTGCTCTCTTGCTCCTTCATCTGAGTTTCTTCTGTTTGGCTCTTTCTATTATACTCACAATTCCCCTCTTGGACTCTCATTTTCTTTCTATGCATGGCTAATCTATTGTGGATCTACAACTCACACATACATTTGCACAGAGGGTACATTTCCCCATGTGGGGTCCCAGTGGCACTGTTCAATATTAATGGCTTCCCTTTCTGTTGTATGGGGCATATCTAATGATATAACTATAATATGACAATAATCTGGATCTAATTGCTTTTAGAACATTCCTGCATATTGTCTAAGAGTTACAATTGGGGCTTGGTGGGGGTTGGTAGGCAACCATATACAGGGTGACAAAGAACCTCCCCCTGTGAGTAGATTTAAAGGTCATGAGAGTGAGAGATGGTTGTACTGTCTTTTCTCTGCCTCCTGACAAAAGTCCCTGTGGGGGACTGAAACGTTGAGGTCTGTAATGTTCCTTTTTCATATTTTGTAATAAAATGTATCCTTTTTTCAAATAGTGCTGACACTTCTTTGCTTTATTGTACTATATTTGCTCTTGCACCCAGGTATAATCATTGTTGCATCTGGGTTTATTACTCACCAGAAATTTTAATAGCAGTAGGTGCCAAAAATATGTGTAAGGTGTCCTCCTTAGCCTCCTATCCACACAACTGTCCAGTAATAACCCTTCCTCTTGTATCAGAAAGCTCTCACCTATTGAGTACAATTTGTACTTCTGTTTTCTCCACTGGCCACAGTTCTCTCAAAGAGGACAAAAGAAGCTAGGATTCTGTTGGTAAGGCACAAAGATGGGTATCTTATTAGATTGGAGATCAAGAAAGAGAGAACTTTTTGGGCGATTTTGGCTTCCTTTCTACAGCTATCCATATACGCTTCCATACAATCACACAAAACAATGTTTTGTAGTATTTTCAGTACATGTATGTTGGGGTGACAATTCCGACTGTTATCTGCTGATTAACCATGTTGGCAATTGCATAATGCCTTGGCAGGTGAGAAAACAAAGAGGATCCATACCATGTATGTCCTCTTGTAGGATACTCCACTGGCCAGTGAGCCACTAGGTGGAATTCTGTAAATTATAAACCAGTTTTGTATTGTCACTGCAGGGTCTTTGTTGAGATTATCTGCTAGAAGAGCATTTGTTTCTATCCTGCTATCACAGGGCGCTTCCTTTGGGGGTCTTTATGATATCCCTACCATTCAAGATGGGAAACATTTACATTTTTGTGGTCAATACATGTAACTCTTATGAAGAAAAGCATTTATCCTTTATGCTTTCAAGGAATCGGCTGCTCTATAATTCTTATGGTTTCAGCCCTTTTTTGTAATTTATCGTCCTGACGATTACATCCTTACCCTCTAATTATGATGACCAAGACGTGATACCATAAAGCCACATTTTTAGGGGTCTGTGGAAAAAGTGTTCCCCATACAGTGAAACCTTGATTTTACATACCCTGTTTTTAAGATTTCTCTCATTATACACTGTTTTTGTGGTCCCACTGATTTATAATGAATAATGCATTTCTTTGATTTTACATTTTCA
This sequence comes from Xenopus tropicalis, assembly GCF_000004195.4. Lineage (NCBI taxonomy): Eukaryota > Metazoa > Chordata > Amphibia > Anura > Pipidae > Xenopus > Xenopus tropicalis. The sequence continues at coordinate 68,565,651 of NC_030679.2, forward strand.
TGGATTTCACTGTATTTGGTTGAAACTTTTGTTCTATATACAGTGGTGTGAAAAACACCTTCCTGATTTCTTATTCTTTTGCATGTTTGTCACACAAAATGTTTCTGATCATCAAACACATTTAACTATTAGTCAAAGATAACACAAGTAAACACAAAATGCAGTTTTTAAATGAGGGTTTTTATTATTTAGGGAGAAAAAAAATCCAAACCTACATGGCCCTGTGTGAAAAAGTAATTGCCCCTGAACCTAATAACTGGTTGGGCCACCCTTAGCAGCAATAACTGCAATCAAGCGTTTGCGATAACTTGCAACGAGTCTTTTACAGCGCTCTGGAGGAATTTTGGCCCACTCATCTTTGCAGAATTGTTGTAATTCAGCTTTATTTGAGGGTTTTCTAGCATGAACCGCCTTTTTAAGGTCATGCCACAACATCTCAATAGGATTCAGGTCAGGACTTTGACTAGGCCACTCCAAAGTCTTCATTTTGTTTTTCTTCAGCCATTCAGAGGTGGATTTGCTGGTGTGTTTTGGGTCATTGTCCTGCTGCAGCACCCAAGATCGCTTCAGCTTGAGTTGACGAACAGATGGCCGGACATTCTCCTTCTGGATTTTTTGGTAGACAGTAGAATTCATGGTTCCATCTATCACAGCAAGCCTTCCAGGTCCTGAAGCAGCAAAACAACCCCAGACCATCACACTACCACCACCATATTTTACTGTTGGTATGATGTTCTTTTTCTGAAATGCTGTGTTACTTTTACGCCAGATGTAACGGGACATGCACCTTCCAAAAAGTTCAACTTTCGTCTCGTCGGTCCACAAAGTATTTTCCCAAAAGTCTTGGCAATCATTGAGATGTTTTTTAGCAAAATTGAGACGAGCCATAATGTTCTTTTTGCTTAAAAGTGGTTTGTGCCTTGGAAATCTGCCATGCAGGCCGTTTTTGCCCAGTCTCTTTCTTATGGTGGAGTCGTGAACACTGTCCTTAATTGAGGCAAGTGAGGCCTGCAGTTCTTTAGATGTTGTCCTGGGGTCTTTTGTGGCCTCTCGGATGAGTTGTCTCTGCTCTCTTGGGGTAATTTTGGTCGGCCGGCCACTCCTCGGAAGGTTCACCACTGTTCCATGTTTTTGCCATTTGTGGATAATGGCTCTCACTGTGGTTCACTGGAGTCCCAAAGCTTTAGAAATGGCTTTATAACCTTTACCAGACTGATAGATCTCAATTACTTTTGTTCTCCCTTGTTCCTGAATTTCTTTGGATCTTGGCATGATGTCTAGCTTTTGAGGTGCTTTTGGTCTACTTCTCTGTGTCAGGTAGCTCCTATTTAAGTGATTTCTTGATTGAAACAGGTGTGGCAGTAATCAGGCCTGGGGGTGACTACAGAAATTGAACTCAGGTGTGATAAACCACAGTTAAGTTATGTTTTAACAAGGGGGGCAATCACTTTTTCACACAGGGCCATGTAGATTTGGAGTTTTTTTTTCTCCCTTAATAACGTAAACCTTCATTTAAAAACTGCATTTTGTGTTCAATTATGTTATCTTTGACTAATAGTTAACGGTTTTTGATGAGCAGAAACATTTAAGTGTGACAAACATGCAAAAGAATAAATCAGGAAGGGGGCAAATAGTTTTTCACACCACTGTAGATGTGTTAACAATAATAACAATACGGTGTTATTTTCTCAGGTTGGTTTAAAGTCAATAATTGATCAGTTTCCGGGACAGTTGGATTTTGTGCTTCTGGATGGGGGTTGTGTCCTGAGCCATGGCCACAAGCAACTCGTATGTTTGGCTAGGTCGGTTCTCAGCAAAGCAAAAATCTTATTACTCGATGAGCCTAGTGCACATTTGGATCCAATGTAAGTTTTAAACACATTTGTATATTTTACAAGATAAAAGAAATAGGAAACTATTGTGTGTCACTAAAAAAACTGTGATCTAAATATAGCCATCTTGTCTTTCAGAACATTCCAAATAATTAGGAAAACACTAAAACATGCATTTGCAAATTGCACAGTAATTTTGTCAGAACACAGACTAGAGGCAATGTTGGAATGCCAGCACTTTCTGGTAAGCACTGCATGTGGAATTATTTGTACTCTAATAAAGCTAAAATGGCCTCTTTAGATACTGTACATCTGTTACTATATTGTTTCTTAAGATGAATCTACCATGATAAAAAAAATATTTCCATGACTTCTAAGTCATCTTCTTCTATAGATATCTTAACAACAGAATTGTCTAGGCCTGCATTTGTACTGTCTGATTAATCTAAACCACCAGAAACCATACTGACTATTTCACATAAGATCACATAATATAAATTCTAAATATTATTTTTGACCTGCACACATATAATCATGCATACAGAATGTCATCTTTGTTAAATATGAAACAACATGAATGTGAAATGCTTACATTAGTTTTGTTCAGTTTAATATCTACTACAGTGCAAACTATATGGATTAAACATGTACTGTAAATTTGTATACAAAGAATAATGGAACAGGCGTTTTCTCTACTGGTGTATTTTCTCCAGAGCAGAAATGCCTGAAGTTACTTATGTGGCCTGCCATTAACTTAAATGGAAAGCACTTCTACTGATGAGAGCTGCCATGCAAGTCAGTGTTCTTGTACATTAGCATTGGTAGTCTCATGCAATTTTCTGCTGAATGGTTAGCCATTAAAATAACAGAATTTTTACGTTCAGTAATTTTGCTGCCTCTTCACAGCTGCAGCTCAGGAGCAGTTTGTTCTGTTTTGTAGTATTTTATCTCAGTGAGATTTTTATACTGATAGGATCAGGTTTAAGTTGGTAACACATGTATTGTTTGTACAGGTGATTGAAGACAATACAGTACGACAGTATGACTCTATTCAAAAGCTTATGAATGAGAAGAGTTTCTTCAAACAAGCCATAAGCCAATCTGATCGCTTGAAACTATTCCCATTGCATCGTAGAAATTCAAGTAAACGAAAATCCAGACCCAAAATTTCTGCCTTACAAGAAGAGACAGAAGAGGAGGTTCAGGAAACAAGACTCTAATTATGGAAAATGCTGCTGTAAACACATTTCATGTCTCAATGTAAACATTTCCAGTCAGGGGCGCTTCTGCCATTAGGCGAATTGAGAAACTCGCCTCAGGCGGCAGAAGCGCCCAGTTACCAGGGGCGGCAAAAAGCCGCTCCGGGTAACTTTAAGAGCCGAATTTCCGTTTTTTAAACTGGAAATTCGGCTCTTCTAGTGCAGAGAGCGCAATTGCGCTCTCTGCACTAGCGATCTCACCGCCACCGGACCCGCTCCTGCGCTCAGAAGGTGAGCGGGGGGGGGGGCGGCATCCAGGAGCGATATGTCCAGAATCGCCCCTGTTTCCAGTTGCCTAATACAACAGTATAGCTATGTACAGTTATTCAGTAGGTTGAGTTATAAGCTTGAAGTGCAGTAGGTTCTGCACAGTCAAAAAGTTGAGACGTAGTAAAACTTTTCATCTGTTACTTGCCTTTCCCAAAGGGTCTAGGAATATATATGTTTTTATAGAGAACTGGAAGTACTGGTTTCAATATAGACTTGAAACTAAAGGAAAAAAATAGTGTAGCGTTTTTCTCCTTTTTTATAGTCCTAAAGCATTCTTTCTCTGTTCATTTGTTTGATGTAAATGAGCAAGATCTAGCATATTGTTTATTGCAGAAGAGATGATCATAAAACCATCATAGACAACAAGAATAACATAAACCTGTGGCAGAAGAATGAATACCAGTACAGGATTTTAGGAGGAGAGGAAGATCAGTTAATAATAATTAAAAAAAAACCATAATATTTTTATTCCCCTTTAAATCCTGGCTCCTTGTCATGGGGAATAAACATTGCTGTTACTATTTACATATATGTTTCTACTTGGGAACCCAAATCCCTGAATGCATTAATGCGGTGATAGAAGATAGGCTGTTATGGTCTGTAATTATAGTACCGCTGCCTATACCCCAGTATTTATTTTGGAAGGGTAAAGTAACTGAATAAGGTAAACTATCCAATTAATTTGCTATTGATTTGTGTTTCTATATAATTAACTATTATAGTTGAATCACAGTCATAGCATATTATTAATTTAAAAGGTTCAGTATATTAACAGATTTATATTAAGTTTAATAAACACAATTTACCATTCTCCTTTTTAAAAGGCATGGGCTTGGCATGTAAGCTACTCTACAGGGATAAAATAGAGATATGAGCCACAAGAGTCCATATACTCTTGTGATAGCTTATATATATAATTGATGGTCCTAGTTGTTTTTTACATTTTAGTGCTATTTCCTTTTCTCTAACTAGCCTCTGGTTGTACTTTAGTTCAGCATCATACAGAAAGCTGCACATTTGTTTCTTTTTCTCATAATATATACATATGCATTCAGTATTTGGTATTAAAGTATTTGGACAAAATAGCCACATCACCCACAGCAAACAAATTATGGCTGTAAAATAATTGCACTTTTATAATTCAGTGAAGCTATCATTATATTCTATTTATTTATCAGTTTAAAGAAGGATTTGTAAAAAAATGAAATGAAGGACTGTAAACATTTATGCACAGAAATTATTAATATTATGCATATTAAAAGACTTAAACTGCATGGTACCAGGGCACGGGCCAGACTTCCATTTATTCAAGCAGGCAAATAGCTTGGAAAGAAAGGTGTAACCCTATTACTGGCCCCACTAAACCATGTTTTTTTCAGGTCAGCTTATTTTTTGGTGGAGCAAACAGTGAGTGCCAGATACTATTAATTGAATATAAACTATTAGAATGAGTAGAATGAACTCATTAGTAAAGCATGAGTTCCACCTACAGGGCTGCTAATGGTAACAAACAATATGGACCAGGAAGAATACTTAAAATAAGCTTGTTGTAAAGGAGTAGTTACAATTGTGTGGTAAATATATGCTAGTTGTAATTATTTTGATTAGTCTTTACTGAAACAAACATTAGCGCTCCTATGAGAGATGGCTATGTCTGATATACAGTTAAAGATTAAAAAATTGCAAGATATGGTCCTGCTTGTATAGAAATACCACAGTTCAAAGATGATTATAGCTGGTTATTTGTAAAAAAAATGATAAAGTCTGACTATTCATATCCCCCCTAGCTATTTTGCTGCTATTTTTGAAAACAGTTATACAGTATATATATATATACAGTATATACTCATGTGGTAGGGATATTGGCAAAAAGATTAGCAGACTGTCGTAGCCACCTAATAAGTTAGATTACTTGCTCTCTGCAATGACCATGCATTTACTACTGCTAGGAATTACCAAGTCACCTTTATCTGGACTGATTGGTACACATTGCAGCAGCTTTGTATGTGCAACTGAGCCATGAAAAGCACAAAGTCTCTAACTATTTTCCAGTAATGTGATCCATTTTATAAGACAGATGTAACTTGAAATCCAAAAATCTAGATTTAGGCATGACTGCAACCATACACTATATGGTGAATGTATGTACAGTTTGGATTTATACATAAAACACAAATCTGCCAGTTGACGTTGGTTTGATAGATTTGTGGATAGTGGGTTTGTGAATAAAATATTTATTTCATTTTGTAAGTTTATTAATGTAATGCTGTATTTAAGTGATTCAATAATGCACTATTTGGTACAAAGTATATTTGTATATGCAAGAATTTAGCATAAAAGTAGTCATGATTTTTCTAATATATTTTGAATTATTTGAATAGAATTTTCCATCTCTTTTGATAAATAGTTTTTCTACTTGTTAACAGTGCCATGAGAATAGAAGAGCATACATGTGATTTTATTCTTAGTGCTAATGTTGAGCAATACTGCCAGTTAACAATCTTGTGACATTTCATCAAATACATTTAGTCAGAACACTGCCTTCCAAATATACTTTTTGAAAGTGTTTTGGGAATTTAAAATCAATGTACTAAATTGTTAAATAAAATAGTTACAATGCTCACTACTTTGTATCACTGAATTTTTGTTGTACATATATGAGACATATTATACAGAATGCTTGGGACCCAGAGTTTTCTGGATAAGGGGTCTTAAGGTAATTTGGATCATTTAAACATTAATTAAAAAAAATGGAAAGAAGTATAGATAATACGTAGAGCAAAGTGATTAAAGGAGAAGTAAAAGGTAAAAACTAAGTAAGCTTTATCAGAAAGGTCTATGTAAATACAGCCATAAGCACTTACAGTAATGCTGCACTGACTTCTCCGTCAAAAGAGACACAGGATTTCTTGTCTCTTTTTTTTTAAACATGATGTTCCAGTGTCTGACTTCCTCTTTTAGAAACATCCTTTATTCCAGTGGCCAGAGTCTGTGCAGTTCTCTCCTCTTTTCCCTCTCCTGCTCCCCCCTCCCACCAGAATGCTAAAAAAAACCCTCCCCCTCCCTTAGGAATATGTGATCTTAGCTATAACGGCTAGAGCTGCAGGAAGGAAGCTATTTAAAATGGCAGCTGCTGTCTTAAACAAACGGAGAAAGCTTCTAGAGCTGTTTACTCAGGTATGGTAATGATTCTGCAGAATATAGTGTTCTAGGTGGCACTAATGTGGCAAATCCTATGGGCAGTAAAATGCCAAAATTACTTTCCTTCTCCTTTAAAGTAATAAACAAGGTGAGTGATCAGAGAAGAAATGTTTCTGGGACCCACAGTCTGAGGTTTTCTGGTGGGTCCCTGGCACCCCATACCTGTACTAATATTTACAAATATAAATATGGAATCCTTGCATTTAAAGGTCCTACATGCTTTCTTCATATAGAAAATGAGGGTTATTGTTCATTACTGTAAAACAAGCTTAAAAAATCAAGGCTTCTCAATGCCATAAAACAAAATACCTAAAAAATTAGAAAAACAAGGCTGGCACTAGAAATGACTGGACCAATTTCCTTTGAACAAGGGGAATTTCCATACATTTACAGCACTGGTAAATTATGATAGACAAATATTAAGATTACAAAGCTAAAACATGTGAAAAAGATAATTTAGAACTATTTGTGTATAAAAAGCTAATCAAAAAGTTGCCAGGTCTAAACTGATATTTAAGCCATGTGGTTGCAGACTATTAAGCTCAAAAGTGAAGAAGTGAAAGTGTTAAGGAGCAGTGGCAGTACATCTGTTTCCAGAGCTACTAGTAGCAGCTACTTGGGTGGCTTCTAAGAAAGAAATTGTCTTAGCCCAAATCTTGGGCTGCAGGTATAACAGGCGGCAAGGGAGCCTTGATATCAAAGATGTATTGGAATTTATTGAAAGGGGCACTGAACTTTAAGCAAATAGTCCAGTCTTGCTTCCAATCACTGCAACAAAACTGTGGAACAGTGATATTCAGTGCAAAGTTATGTGCTGGCAATGGAAGGGTTTAGGCTTCTGGATGTAAAGAAAGTCTGTAGATTTCAGCAAAATACATCTTTTTCACCAGCATATGTTACATAATATTCCACTTTAAAGACTGGGGTAATATTGTACGCCACATTTCTACATTTCCAAGATACTAAAGTATTTATTTACTTAAAGTGTTACTGTGTAATGAAATGTAAAGCATGTGCACAACTTTATAAATGTATATTATACACATATTTGTAAGATTGTACAGCACTGCGTACCATTGTGGCGCTTTATAAATAAAGTTACATACATATTAACCACTCATTTTAGTGTTACGCAATAATCAAAGCTAATGTATATACACTAGTGATGAGTGAATCTGTCCTGTTTCACGTAGGCAAAAAATTAGCAAATCTTGCAAAAGATTAGCGAAGTGGCGGAAAATTAGCGAAATGGCGAAAATGTTGCACATCAAAAAAACAATCTTTTTGACGCATGAAGAAATTCGCCCCAAAATTTGTGGGTTTAAATAATCCATGTACTTACTTGATTTTTGACTCCCACCCCCAGTCTCCTGTCACTGCCTCATTCACTCAGTTTTCTAGTTATCCCCCAATTTTCTGGTATTCCTGGGAAAATAATAAGTGTGTGCATGGGCAGAAATGGCAAAGGAGCAATGTGCGCAGGGGCAATGGGTGACTACTGGCTTGAGAGGAGTTCTTGCACATGTGCAGTGACATCACTTCCAGCCTATGAGAATTTGTGGTGGTGCTGACACACTCCGTGACTCCCCTCAGCATTACGCTACTGAAAGCCATTGCTTTAAGTTATTTCACTACTTGCTGCTTTTCTTCTGTCCACAGCACTTTGCTTCTATCATGAGGCTTCAAGACCATTTTTGGCAACTTTTAGCAGGATGTTACTTGCTCTATCCATTGCTTCAGCTTAGCTCCACACCAGCATCGTTCCATTCCCAACAAATGGTCCTCACTTTCTCTCTTAAAGTCTTCTTCCACTAAACATTTCCTGCAGTTATTTGATAGGAATACACTTCCCAGCTTCTATCACATCCTGCCTATATCTCCATGCTGGCTGCATATCGCTATTATCACGGTGTAGCTGCTTACAGAATTTTGCTCTAACTTTTTAATGGCAGAAACACAGTATGAAGACTTTAATGGCCATAGGAATATGTGCATAAAAATACAAAATGTCATTGAGTTTAGGAACACAGTTCACAGTTTCTGCAATTATTTCCCTAAACCTGGAAACACACAGATACAGAAATCTGCTACCAAGTCATTCACTGGCTATGCCATGTCTCCACTATCTGTAGCTGGGAGTTTCTGCAAGGGCTCCTTTATAGCCTCTGCCGTCCCACCCTGTAGATTGGGCGTCTCTCTGGGTCCTCCTATTTTTCCAAGCCTCAGATGGGCTCCTACCATGCTTTGGCCTTTCTCTTGCCTCCCAGCGAATGGGATTGTTCCTCTATGTGTAACTGGGCAAAGGCTGCTAAGGCATAGGAGCTGTTTGGCCTGAAATGAATGCAGGCAGAACAGGGGAAAGAGTCCCCTGATCTTCCACACGAGCAATACAGTGATTTTAGTGATAATAAACAGGGAACAATTGTAATATGTATTTTGCAGTTCCTGGACAGTCTGGCCTAAAATGCAGGGGCCATACTGCCAAAATGAATGAAAATAAGTGTCATCCATTGAAAGTCAGGTCCTGGGAATAAGTTTGATGTAATAATTTAAATTATCTCAATATCCTTTTGAATATGCCAGTATGTATTTACCAAGGTATGTTTAAGCATCACCACAATTAACAATGTATATGTTAATTAATTTACAATTAATAAACTGGAAAGAGATAACTTCATTAAACGTAGACCCCACTTGGCACCTCTATTCTAAGGTAAAGCCAGGACACAAAACTGGTCTTCATAGTATATAATATTCGCTGAAAGAAAAACTCTGGCTAATGTTAAAAGTTTGTAGTTTCCCTTTAAAAGAAAAAAAAAGCAGTCGCATGGGACATTAACCTTAGAGGGTGATAAAGGGAAAACTAATGTTAATAAAGAAAATTACTCTAAATAATCTTGGCCATTAGCAATAAAAAACATTCAATTTACAGCTGTGCGTCATCCTGCTCTTGGCTACAAGCAGCTTTATAGCACGTAGCCCGACAGGGATATTTAGTATTACTTGTTTCAAATTTCCTAACAAACCAAACACAGAGTGACACAATGAGGGACGAGCGGGAGTCTGCATATGGCAGGCTTCGATTAGCACGTAACGGGAGACTGTCACGCCTTTTTAATCAAAAGAAATACATGGGATAGAAATTTGTAGATGCCAAGCAAGTTACTCAATATACTTATTATGTACAGCTTGACTATTCATTAACAGAGCAAGAAGGTTATGTCTTACACAATCAAAATGTTATGTACAGTGCTTTAATGGAACCAGTCATTTACATCATATTTACGTACCTGGTGCGCTGCAGCTTAATAGTGTTGTGACCTTGATCATTTTTGCCTGCAGCACTTTAAGAAATTGTCAATAACAGCAACTGGAAAAAAAATAGAAAGTACTAAGGTCTTGGGAGGACAGAAGGGCCAAAAATCCCATACACATGTAGGGATCCCAAGATTTGGGCCCCTTACACTGGTTCCCCTTTAGACAGGCAAACCAGAATGTGGCTTTGTGGGATATGGACACCTAAAGGTGGTCATAACAGTGTGTGTGTAAAGAGAGTTTCCTCTGTAATTCAGCAGTAACCACTAGGTGGCGGCGTGCTGCAATATAAAAGAGGATGACTCACAATCTTTGAGGTCTTTGGTCCTGGGACCACACCTCAGCCAGAGGTTAGCTACAGGATTCAGTTAGATAATTTAGTTAGACCCAGGGCCGGATTTCTAGGCCGGGTGCCCCGAGGCCACCCCCTGTCCATCGCCACCCCCACCACGCACGAACGGCGCGCGCCCCCCCTGCGCATGCGCAAACTTGCGATCGTGCATGCACGGGTCTTTACAAGCACATACGCAGGGCCGGACTTCTACTTGGGGCGCCCCAAGGCCGCCCCCATTCGGCGACACCCCACCCCCGCCGCGAATGCGCATGCGCCTAACTTGCACATGCGCGAACAAGCCCCCCCCCGTGTCCGCTAATGCGCATGCGTAAGCGCCTAACTTAGAACTCCCATACGGAGCAGTGGGGAGATGTCCCCATTGCTCCGTATGGGAGCAAAATGTTAAAATTTGCTTGCGGCGGGGCGGCATGCCGCCCCTGTGTATGTGCCGCCCTAGGCCCGGGCCTTTGTGGCCTCGCCACAAATCCGGGCCTGCACATACGGAGCAATGTGGAAGAGGTCCCCATTGCTCCTTATGCGAGAAAAACTTTATTTTTTTGGTGCGGCGGTGCAGCGGGGCGGCAAGACCATTTATAATCACTCTAGGCGTGAAAGGATAGACAGGGTATCTAGTAAGGGCAGTCTGAAGCCCCTCCGAGGAAATACTGTAAGTGAGGTTATTACCTCACAGCTTTACTGGTGGTTGTTCAGGTATATCAAGTGGCCAGCTCAGGTGGTAGCTAGGGCCAAGAAAGGGGAGATTTCCTAAGCGAGAGGATCTTCTGGCGTGAGTACCGGGGAGATTTCCTAAGAGGGGGTCTCTTGGCGGGAGTACCAGGGAGCAATCCTAAGTGAGAGGATCTCCTAGTGGAAGTAAGGGAAGAGGTACCTGAACCTGCATATCATATTACTGGATACTGTTTGGATACAATAAATACAGTGGCTTGCAAAAGTATTCGGCCCCCTTGAACTTTTCCACATTTTGTCACATTACAGCCACAAACATGAATCAATTTTATTGGAATTCCACGTGAAAGACCAATACAAAGTGGTGTACACGTGAGAAGTGGAACGAAAATCATACATGATTCCAAACATTTTTTACAAATAAATAACTGCAAAGTGGGGTGTGCGTAATTATTCAGCCCCCTGAGTCAATACTTTGTAGAACCACCTTTTGCTGCAATTACAGCTGCCAGTCTTTTAGGGTATGTCTCTACCAGCTTTGCACATCTAGAGACTGAAATCATTGGCCATTCTTCTTTGCAAAACAGCTCCAGCTCAGTCAGATTAGATGGACAGCGTTTATGAACAGCAGTTTTCAGATCTTGCCACAGATTCTCCATTGGATTTATATCTGGACTTTGACTGGGCCATTCTAACACATGGATATGTTTTGTTTTAAACCATTCCATTGTTGCCCTGGCTTTATGTTTAGGGTCGTTGTCCTGCTGGAAGGTGAACCTCCGCCCCAGTCTCAAGTCTTTTGCAGACTCCAAGAGGTTTTCTTCCAAGATTGCCCTGTATTTGGCTCCATCCATCTTCCCATCAACTCTGACCAGCTTCCCTGTCCCTGCTGAAGAGAAGCGCCCCCAGAGCATGATGCTGCCCCTCCATATTTGACAGTGGGGATGGTGTGTTCAGAGTGATGTGCAGTGTTAGTTTTCCACCACACATAGCGTTTTGCATTTTGGCCAAAAAGTTCCATTTTGGTCTCATCTGACCAGAGCACCTTCTTCCACATGTTTGCTGTGTCCCCCACATGGCTTGTGGCAAACTGCAAACGGGACTTGTTATGGTTTTCTGTTAAAAATTGCTTTCTTCTTGCCACTCTTCCATAAAGGCCAACTTTGTGCAGTGCACGACTAATAGTTGTCCTATGGACAGATTCCCCCACCTGAGCTGTAGATCTCTGCAGCTCCCCCAGAGTCACCATGGGCCTCTTGGCTGCATTTCTGATCAGCGCTCTCCTTGTTCGGCCTATGAGTTTAGGGGGACAGCCTTGTCTTGGTAGGTTTACAGTTGTGCCATACTCCTTTCATTTCTGAATGATCGCTTGAACAGTGCTCCGTGGGATGTTCAAGGCTTTGGAAATCTTTTTGTAGCCTAAGCCTGCTTTAAATTTCTCAATAACTTTATCCCTGACGTGTCTGGTGTGTTCTTTGGACTTCATGGTGTTGTTGCTCCCAATATTCTCTTAGACAACCTCTGAGGCCGTCACAGAGCAGCTGTATTTGTACTGACATTAGATTACACACAGGTGCACTTTATTTAGTCATTAGCACTCATCAGGCAATGTCTATGGGCAACTGACTGCACTCAGACCACACTCCACTTTGCAGTTATTTATTTGTAAAAAATGTTTGGAATCATGTATGATTTTCGTTCCACTTCTCACGTGTACACCACTTTGTATTGGTCTTTCACGTGGAATTCCAATAAAATTGATTCATGTTTGTGGCTGTAATGTGACAAAATGGGGAAAAGTTCAAGGGGGCCGAATACTTTTGCAAGCCACTGTAAGTTTATTTGGTTAATCAGCAACTTCCAGTCTCCTGGTCAGTTCCTCTACAAGTGGATCCTCAACTGCCTGGTAAGCAACCACCCCTAAGAGTGGGGAGTAAGGTCCCGGGAGTTGCAGGGAGTCGGCCCAGTGGAGGCCTGCACAGATTAACCCAGAGAAGTTTTCCAGGGAGGGGTGTTACAGTCCAACCTGTCCTGGCCCTGGGTGGAGGCACACCATTTATCAGTGTACCTGCTCTTCCATATAGCGGAGGCACAGGACTCCTGTAGCGCCACAAGCCACAAGTGAATGCATGCTAGATCTCATGCAGTAGCAAAAGGGGGCTACACACACAAGCTAGAGACGTACTTATTTCTCCTGCATCAAACTATGCTTTCTGCTTTATTTTGCACAGATATGGCTGATGGGTGAAGGACATAAACATTTTAGGCCACTGGATAGTGAAATCCTCTTATAAAAGGAAAATAATCATGTTCTGTTCAATATTTTCTCCCACAATATTTACTACAGTGTCCATCCATCACTAGAATGCGATGTAGGTGGCAGTGTTTTAATATTTTTTAATTACCTCATAGACCTCATAATTTGCTATTGCCCTAAAGAAATAATGTCATCAAATTCCCCACCCTTTCAATAATCTTAGATATTTTATTACAGAGGCTATTCTGTTACACAGGCTTGGTCATTAAATGGTAAAGAAGAGATATGATATGTTACAGAAAATATTCTGCCTTTGGTTTTTCTTACTCAGCTTAAACTTAATGCCAGATCTCTATAGCTTCTATTGTGGAAACCATGAGGCCCTTAAACCAGAGAATCACTATTCATTCTAATTTTAAGAGAATTTCATTATATTTCTATAGTTGTATGTATTATACAGCTATCCAGAATCTCAGGTGATAGGTTTTCTTTTTAATTTAACCATTACCAATGATGGCAATAAAAAGTTATCAATTTTCAGAATGAAAGTCAATCAAAGTCACTAACATGGCACAAGATATTGTTCAAATGTCACAAATAAACACACTTTGAGCAGAAGGAGGGAAGCTGCCCCACACCTTTTTTTTAGCAAATAACATCACTTTACACAGAGTAGTGTAATATTTCATTCTGGAGTATTTTATGTTTGATTAAAAAAAAAAAACCCTAGACTTTTTTGATCACATGGTCCATTTTGCCCAATTACAAAATGGGCATACATGATGTATAACAAGCAGCAGGGTAATGCATCACCACCAATGGGAGAAGAGTGCAGGTGTCATATGGAGGAGGTGACAGAATAACAGTACTTTTCGTAGGACGGTCCTGATATTTATAGCTCAGCCTGCTGTCCTAGACCATTTGTAAATGTCCACCATTTCCCTTTAGAGCTCTTTGCCCTTTACGGACTGCTCATTGAAATTTAGTCTAGTCTTGACATGAGACTGCAAAACTTGTAAGACGCCAGAGCACTGGTGTAGGGTTAAAGAAACAGAGCTACAGTAAATCTGTAAGTCTTTATGTAAAGCTCTGCAAATTGCTGTATATCTTACACATTTGTATTGGTACACATTTTCAAGTAAACAGAGTGCTTAATTGTAAAAGCATCCCACCTTTGTTAATTCATTTATCAAGCGTCTACAGAGTAATTTACAAATCGCTGAGAACCTGAATGAGTGCCTGACCTGTTTTTGCAGAAAAATAAAAACTCTGCTTAGTTTCAACAGCAGCGTTTCCACCAATATTCCACGAATATGTTGTTTCATGACCAAACTTTAACCTTCACATCTGCCTTGACATGATTCCTCCTTCATTAATTATAATGCAGTGTCTTATTACACAAGCTGTATTGTATTTTCTAATGCAGGTTTATTTATAGCATGTTTTACTAGTTCAATTCTTGAAGGCAATGGTGGAGCAGCCATATTATATTCATAACCTAAGCTCTGAAGCTCCCAGCATCCAGCCTTTTATGTATCCTTTAAATGTTTGGGGCAATGGGAGTTGTAGCGAAAAAAGAGCTTCAGAGCTTGAGTTATGAATAAAGTGGGTGATCAAGCCTAATTGTAATGAAATAAACTTAATTTATGTGTAGATTGAATTTTTCGTTTGTCAGAGCTTCTACAAGCATAAGGAAAAACACACTAAAATTATATACCAAATCTTTTTTTTTTTTTTTTTTGTTCAGTGTGTAAATCCTTGAGAGTGCCATGGAATGCTTAGTGCCACAATATGTTATGGAATGTTGGGGGCCACTATGTCTTAAAACATTGGTGTGTATTGAATGACTGATTGCTTGCGGCTGTACAGTTTGCCAGTCCCACAGGCAGTTGTTGCCAGCAGCAATATGCCAGCCCTGCAAACAGTATGTTGTCTCCAGCATTCTACCTGCCCCACAAGCAATATGTCATTGCCTACAGAAGGATGTCTGGCACACAAGAAGTGTGTTGTTGTTTTTTTTTTACTTTAGCAGCACCTAGATTCCAAAAACAGCATCTAATTGCTTCTAGCAACCTATCTATCCCACAATTAGTATGTCAATTACTACCATCTGTATATATCTGCCAGGCTATACCCCTGGCCCTTTTCTCTTTATATATATATATATATAGTTCAAGCATGCAAGCTATATCAATGACCTACATTTTGTTAAATAAACTCCCTAGCCTTAATTAGATAAGGTCATAATAGTGAAAAAATACTTAATTTGTGTCACTCTTAAGAGCATAAATAGGTCACAAATTATATGTAAAAAAAAAAAAAAATGGCATGTGTGGCCAAAATGGAAGGTATGACTAAAAAATACTGTGCCCTGCTCACACAGCCCACACCAAGACAATATTGTGTAATTTGAGTTGGAAAAACTGTCCATCAAGGTCAACCCCTCCAAATGTGCACACAAACACATATACATACACAAAGGTAACTGCAACTCTTGAAATTACTGTAGCCCTGGATAGAAGTTTGTCCATGAAGTCACCTCTCTAAGGTATTCATGAAATCCCCTTATTACATCATACAGGAGATTTCCACCGCCACACCATCCTGATGATGAAGAACCAGTAGTGCCTAAAGTAAAAAGTAATTTTCTAAAATCTAAGGGCTCTGGCACACGGGGGGAGATTAGTCGCCCACGACAAAACTCCCTGTTCGCGAGGCTTTTTCGGCGATTTGCCAAAATCGCGCTGCCGTGTGTGCCATCCCACCGGCGACTTACACTTTCGCCGGTGGGATGGCAACTCAGGGAGATTAGTCGCCCGCGAACAGGGAGATTTGTCGCGGGCGATCTTCCCGTGTGCCAGAGCCCTAAAAGGGTGTTCGCCTTCTATCCACAAAAAACAAACCTAACCATAGTTTAATTGTTCTATAGCTTTTACAAGTTTAGTTACACATTTCTGCACTCTCTCCAGCTCATTAATATCCTTCTTAACGACTGGAGCCCAAAACTGCACTGTATATTCAAGGTGAGGCCTATAAAGAGGCAACATTATGTTTTCACTCTTTAAATGAATGCCCTGGAGTGCCCTAAAGTCCTGTTTGTGCACAAATATGCCCCTTATCATGTAATACACATTAGGGCTTGTTTGCAACCTTAAAGGGAAGTCGTGGTTGCACAAGTTTGCCTTAGTTAGTTGCACAATAAAAATAGTCAAGTGTGGACATCATTTTCACAACAAGTGTACGTGGTGAGAAAACTAAACACAGAAGATGTTTAGTGGGATTGCATCTGATTTGTGTCAAAGTGAAATCACAATAGTACTCATTTTAACACAGTATGTATGTATGTATGTATAACTTTATTTATAAAGCGCCACAAGGGTACGCAGCGCTGTACAGTCTTACAGAATACAAAATTACACACAGGAAGGACAAGTGATATAATAAATAAATATAAATATATATATATATATATATATATATATAGAAACAACAACAAGAGATCCTCTGCACTCACCCATTATCAATATATAGAACATTAAGACATTCGGTGCATTTAAGCTACTAAGAAATGCCCTTCCCTTTAAGCAAAACAGGGATTGTTTGTCCATATATTGCAATATACTTCAAGCTGGCCAACTGCGTCAAAGTCATCCCTTTTGACCAGTTCCTACACTGACTTATGCGATTCATTAAGAATTCTACTGCTTCAATATACATTTAGCCAAGGGACTAAGTTTTACCTGCAACTTACTTGCTTTCAAGGTTAAAACCCCCATATGGTTGCCCTTTTATTGGCTCCACTGGGATCACCTGACTGCAGCTGGGAGGGGTGGGAGCTACAACAAGGAGCTGGCCACTGCTCCTGTATAAGCTATAGCAAAAAAAGGGAAAGTTGTGCTCAACCAGAGGATCTCTTGTTGTTGTTTCTATGTATTTCGTGGTCACAACCTCATTGCACCCCCGCCTAATGGTTTAAAATTTAGTGGTTGAGCACAACTTTCCCTTTTTATATATATATATATATATATATATATATATATATATATTTATTTATTTTAAGTGCCATGTGGTATGAGACACAGTAGGAAGGAGGTCCCTGCCCCATAGAGCTTACAGTCTAAGTGGTTGGCTAACATACAGGCACAAACTGGAAGGTTGGACATATTTGCCCTACCCATGTTTATATTTATGCTGGTTGGTGCATTTTATGTGTGATTGTAATTATGCCATATTTAGGAAGCAAAGGACAAATTGCAAATATTTATGCACACACACTGCACCTGAGTTACTCTACAATTTTGGTGGTGAAAAAAATATTGCAAATTCTTTTGAAAATCAGTGCTATATTCATGCACAATAAACACAGACAAAAGGTCATCCTCAAGCAAACCACAATTGTATTTGCGAATTTTTGTGCATAATATGCATTTTATAGTGATTTGCAAAAAAAGCAGAAAGGCACAGTAGTGCAAAATGTATGAGTTTATGGAAAAACATGCACAAAACAACCATTTGCGAATAACTATGTGCTGTGCAAACCTTATATATGACCCCCATTTACTGCAACAGAATCAGGCGCAAAGCCCTTGGCTCCTCTATTACGCTGAAGGTATAAGGAAAAATGCTGTACTGTGGGTAAAAAACATGGCAAAATTCCACTTATTGTACAATAGCCCTATTGTGTCTGGCCCCACTGTTGCAGTAAAAAAAAGACCATCTAGGACATGGCTAACAGTGCTTCTGTTACAGCATACAGGGCAAGGGGTTGATGACAGATGTGCCGTGTTCACATTTGCTCCTGCTATGAATAATGTGCAAGGGGACACTACTGCATGTTAAGCTCACTGTTTACCATCACTGCAGGGGTAACTAGTAGACCAAAACCATTCTTTATTTGTACATTTACAAATTTATGAATGCTGAAAACATGTAGAGAATTTGGAGTATGATACTAATGTACACATATATACACTGTATGAATGGAACAATGAAATCTGTACTTGCTATTTGTGCACATGGCATTTTAAAAAGGAACAATGAATGTTGTAACAGAAACATGTTCATACGTCCCACTCTCCAAAACCTTTCATAAAAGAATATGTTTAAAACAAGGCTGTCCTGAAGGAAGCAACACCTGTTTTTTTTTTTTGTTTTTTTTTAAGTACTTTTATGATCACAAGAGCCAGGAAGCCCTATTGGTGGCTGCTGAAGTTCAGGATATGGGTAAAGGGGGTGCTTTCCGTGTTGTGCAACACATTCACATCATCAGGATTCATGCCTCCATACCTCAGCCTTTACAGCAGTGATCAGTAAACAGACCAGTAGCATATAAACAATGTGATATTTGCAAGAATAAACTCAAAGCACTCAAGGCAGTTAGGGTAGTTCTGTTTATTGCATGAAGAGTTATTTTGCTACAGAATAAAAGATGCAACACAAGATAGGTACTACACAAGAAGCTAAAGCAATTTTAGGCATGTCAAAAGAACAGTCAACATACTGCATATGGCTTGTGTAAAAAGGTGCATTGATTATGCTTCTATGAATCTACTTAGTTGTATTATTGCCACTGCTCTTTAAATGCTTTAAGTACAGCAATGTAATTTAAAGAAATACTTTAATGTAGGTGCATCTAGACTGCATGTGAAATAATACTGTATTTTTTTTTATAGGGAATACTTTTTAACACATTATTTCTTTTGACATTCCCATATATATTTCTCCTTTAGTGAAACCACTGAAATGAATTAGTTACACGTTTGGCAAAAAAGAGAGAATTCTTTAGATTTAAAGAAGTAAAATGCTTCTGTAATACAGAATTTTGTCTATATAACAACTGTAACATCAATATATAATAAACAGTATTTACACAAAGTGTTTTGGACCCATATACATAATACATTATAGGGAAATGCCTTGTTTCATATTTACATGAATAATTCTATTCTTTGTACATTTCAAGCCTGCGCTGCTAGAAAGGCCTGTAATTTGTGCATACAGTATGAACAGTATGCTTGAGGCCCTTCTTGCAGCTAAACGGCTGATGAGGCAAACAGTACAAATTAGACTGATCATTTGTTTGCATTATTAATCTCAATATTTTTGTGCAAGTTCCAAATCTCGTTGTGTGAGTCATGATTGATCTCTTTTTGCCTTGTATTGCTGCTGCTCCTTCTGTTGGCTGGAACACATGCGGTAACTTTGTTTCGAGGTACAGGGAGCGAGGACTTGGCTTTCCCAGGTTCCGCTTTTGGTTTCTGAATGCTGGATTCTAAATTCTTTCTGCTGCTTAGAGGACAGGCCATGTCCTGAGGAAGAAAATTTGTGAATCAGCAGCTTATAATTTCATTTTAGCATGTGAAACAAAAATGACAGTATACATTCAAGTCTACAAAGAGTATATAATGCAATAAATGGAAGGGGAGCTGGAATTGTGCGAGTCATATTTAGAAAACCAGGTATAATAAAAAATATAGTCTGACATTATATACACATATCTTACCAACCATAGTTAGACAAGATCACTTGCTAAAGCTAAAGAAAAAAATGTCTATATATATATATACACACACACACATTTGTAATTGGTTGATTTACTCTCATGTAGCATCTGCTGTTTTTTTTTCTACTTGTGGAACATTAAGTTTACTAGGTCATGTGAAAAATCGAGGACACTTTCAGAGAAGGCCTGTACTTATTTTATTTAATTCCAATCAGTGCAACCTAATAATTTGCATTTATTAGATGTGTCCCTGATGTATTAAATGTTCTGGTAAGCTAACACCACAGGACACAGTACTAGTAAAAGAATATAGAGAGATGATAGAACTTTATTCTGGTGAAGCAAGTTCATTATGTAAAATATGGCATTTCTACCCATATTTAATGTTGGGGTTTAGTTCTCCTTAGAAGTGGATAGAACATTTGCATTTTGCCAATCAAAAACTTTATAGCAAATAACAATGGAACAGTCCAGTGCCCACACAAACACAATACCCTCAGATGTTTTCTTTCATGGTTTTAACAGCACCATACCAGGCAGACTGGCTAGTTACTACAGCTCAAGTGACATTGCACATTACTATATCAGTACATTCAAGACTTCAACTTACTGTTTTTTGTTTTTGGAAAGGCTGCTCAGTTATAGTTGCTGGCTTCTGGTCATTTGTAGGACTTTTAAATATGACTAGACAATTATCGAATTCCGTAATCTGCAAATAATGACAGGGGCTTTAAACATTTCATACTGCTGAATAAATTGCTGTCTAGTAATGATAAAGCACTGCACAAATGCAGTATGAGCAGAACACTGCAGGCACGTGTGCCATATTATAAAGCCCATGTGTCTTCTAATACAAGCAAAGCTAACACAGGCATCCAGTGTCAGTCTGGGATCCCAGGGGCCCACCAGAAAACCCTAGACCATGGGCCCACTCTCCAAATTATTTTTCCTCATTTCCTTACTTGACCACTTAATTCTCCAAGTCTCTTCTGTTTACATGCTAGCATCTATCCTTCCATCTATTTCTCCTCTTTCCTTGTTATTCCCATTCAGAAATAGGGAATGACCATGAAGTAGGCCAAATGGTTAGGAGAAGGAGGACCCACAGGGAGTTTTCCTGGTGGGCCAGTCCAACACTGCAGGCATCCATGAAAGGCTAATACTCCAACCAGTGGGGCTCATTTAGACTGAATCATTTACAAAAAAAAAAACATTCATGTAAACTAAACAACCAACCAACAAGTCTAAAGATATGCAGAAAAGCACAAGATACATTACCTTGCTGATGTCTGGTTCTGACTTACTGGAACACAAAGTCCTCAGTTCTTTTACAAGATCAACCTCATCATCTGAGCCATTTAAATATCTTTGGTCCAGATTACACAGTGTGGGACGGTTCTCTTCCAAGGGCCTAAGAAATATATGTAAGTACTAAATGCTTCACTAATGTATAAGTACCTTTTTAAAAGCAAAGAAAAATAAGCTAGCACACCAAATTCATTTCCTATTCATTGGTCTATGGAATATCTAGCCTGGATTTCACATGTGCTTTGGCACAGATGGAAAGTGACTGAAAAATGGGTCAATATTTCAAGGATACTTGAAATAAAAATGATACAGAGTTGCCTCTCATTAGACTGGGCTCCTTGATCTAAATGTGTAAATGGATACCTATCAAATACTACATATGTTTGCACCGTTAATACATCACATGGAGGAAAGTCAATGGAAAATTACTGAATACACAGCAATGGTACCGGTGACCATGAATAACAGAATTATAAGACTTAATGAAGCAGAAAGGACTATTTATAGCACAATACATTTCTTGCTAAGTATAACAAACATACTTCCTCTTGGCCAGTGACACAATGCTTCTTTGCTTCACGTCATTCTTGGGCAGTTCCACTGTTGAAAAATGAATCATTGTAAGAAGGGCTTTGGTTACGGTGGGTAGGGATTATAAAGGTGCTTTATTAGCGCACTGCTGGAAGAGTTACAAACTGGCAGAAGAATAAACACTTACAGAACACTATTTGTATTTTGTTCAAATGATGAAATCCATAGCATGCATCTCAAGAACATTGTACAGCTTTAGCGTATTTGCAAAAGTACATGTTCGTCAAATTGACTATGGCAAAAGCAGGTAAGAGTTTATACAGTTTAAAACAAATAATACTTAAAGTGAAACACCCAATGCTGACGGTAGTCATGCCCAGATGTAAAACAAACAAGTCCTAAGTGGACTGACACAAAGGGTGCTTACTATCCAAGAATACAATGGGAAAATATTTATTTGAAACACAATTATACCTATTCTAAGTTCACTTTGCCTGCATAACATAAATTAGCTAAACATGGGCTAACCATGCACCCTCTCTGCCAGATTGGCCCATGGGCCAAACAAGCAGAAAGTGTACCTGGGGCCACACATGGTATGGCCACCTGAGAACAGCAGAAAGTGAAAAGCAGCTCAGACTCATCTGCTGATGAACCATGAACTGGCTGGGGGCCATTTATTAACACTGGGCACATTTTGTCAAGGTTAGAAGCAAAATTATCATTCCCGCTGACACAGAGCAATAAAAAATAATGTACCTTCTTTCCCCTCCTGTTTGTTCCACATTGTAGAGACACGACTGGATTTCTTGCGAGGACTTGTACTGACTTTTCTCCAGGCTCCATTTTCTCCTCTTTTTCTTCCTGATTGGTAGGTGGAACTCATCGATAAAGAAAAGCTGCCTCCTTTAAAATCAGCTATATACTGATCAAGATCTAGCAAAACAAACAGCAAAAGCCATAAATGAATAAAAAAGAAGAAATATTAAAAAGACTGGATTAAAGAAAAGATCTGTTTTGAAGCAGAATTTATTCTTTACAATACCTTACTATTAAAATTTAGTATATATTATGCATGTACTTATTTTGATAAAAGAGTTTACTATTAGCTCTGCAGTATTTATCCATCTTATGTGTTTAATAATAAAGCCTCTCTCCCTGTTCCATGGAACAATGGGTGTAACACATACAAGGATACTCAGAAAGGGAAACAGCAGATGCTTTAGAAGTGATTTTGACCTTTTCCTGGCTAATTTGCTTCAGATTATTTGATTTGGTTAAACCCCTGAGGAAGCTGCTGTTGCAGTGAACCACATAATCTAGGCTGGCATAGGCAGACTGTAGTGTGGACTTGTGGCTCCCACCAGTCTCAACAAGATTTTTGCCTTTAATCCAGCCCCACAACTTGATGCTACCACCACCATACTTTACTATAAGTATGATATTCTTTGAAGTGTGGCTAGTGTTAAATTTACACCACAAATGCTCTATCTTGTTCTCATCTGAGCACAAATGTTTTCCATGTTGTTAGACCAGCTCCAGGCATGCTTTAACCCTTTAAGTGCCAGCCGAATTCGTCATTTCGGTTCCCCCCAGTGCCAGACGTTTTTTAAGCATTTTGTACTCATTCACTTTAACAATGTTTTTTGGTAGGAAAACCTCCACGAAACTAGGGAAATTATATATCGTTTTTTTCGTCACTAATTGGGCTTCGACATACATACCAAATTTTATAACTTTTCTGGAGATATGATGTGTATTTTGGGTGAAATATGTAAAAAAAAAAATAAAATTATGAAAAATTTCTGTATATTTTGAGGTTTTTTTCCATAGAAAAGTAATTTTACTCACTTTTTTTTATTGTTTGTAAAAGCCCTGATACTCCCAATTCCAACGATACCAAATATGTGGTGGTACCCCACAGTTCCTGTCCAGAAGTAACCCCCAAACTAAAGCAATACTTAGTACAATATCACACCAGAACAAAGCAGAAAAGCGCTTGTAACAGTTAATGCAGCATAACTTATATGTAAATCTAAAATATCCCCTCATGTTTGGTATCTTTAGAAACTACAGACCTTCAGGTTTCTAGGTGCAATGTAGTTTTCACTCAAAAGCCAAATACCTTTTGTCAGTGCATTGTGAAATTTGGAACTTTTTATGACATTTTTTTTTTTTTCTAAAACGTAAACTTGGACGCATGATCAAATGTGGATTTGACAAAAAAAAATCTCATAAAAATTTTCTAACAAAGGCATATTTGAAAGACAAACTTCTCCTGAATAAAATGATGCCCCATATGTATGGGTGCACATAAAGACATGGGCACCAAACACTCCAAAGCAGGGGCAATGCACAAGGGCAATTACAGCTAAAAATGTGGGGGCTGCGCTCTATGTGCACTTCCTGCAGTTTTTCAGTGTTAACCCCCCCTACCTGTGAAATAACCCCCACAAACTATATATTTCTGAAAAGTGCACACCTTCAGCTATTCAGAGACACCACTCTTCTCTTTCTACATGGAAAATTGTGGCCGCAGTCCCTTGCAGAAGTAAGCGCTTTGGTCAGAAATCAAGGAAAAACCAGATAAAAAACCTAGATTTCTCCCCAAAATCTCCATGGCAACTACCAAAAACTTACTAAACATCAATCTGCAAGTTCCCCTGAATAAAACGATACCCCATATGTATGGGTGCACATAAAGACGTGGCCACCAAATGCCCCAAAACAGGGGCAATGCATAAGGGCAATTTCAGTTGAAATTTTGGGGGCTGCGCTCTATGTGCACTACCTGCAGTTTTTCAGTGTTAACCCCCCCTACCTGTGAGATAACCCCCACAATCTATATATTTACGAAAAGTGCACACCTTCAGCTATTCAGAGACACCACTCTTCTCTTTCTACATGGAAAATTGTGGCCGCAGTCCCTTGCAGAAGTCAGCGCTTTGGTCAGAAATCAAGGAAAAACCAGATAAAAACCTAGATTTCTCCCCAAAATCTCCATGGCAACTACCAAAAACTTACTAAACCTCAATCTGCAAGTTCCCCTGAATAAAACGATACCTATGTCTGGTTACACATAAAGACGTGGCCACCAAACCTGAAAATGCATAATATTGGGGCTGCACTCTATGCACCCCTTTTTTTTTGCCTGCACCCGAATGAATGGGATACGCTCGGGTGCAGGCACATGTAGCCGATATACGCATGAAAACGCGTGAGAATGCAAAGTCTCGTGTTTTCATGCGTATATCAGCTACATGTGTCTGCACCCGAGCGTATCCCATTCATTCGGGTGCAGGCACAAGTAGCAGGCGTAGGGCTGAATTTTCGGCAAGCGTTTTTCCACTTGCTGAAAAAATCAGCCCTACGCCATGTGTGGCATCAGCCTAACCCTTGGCAATAGAAACTACCAGAACAATCTTAGCACCTCTGGACCTTTCTAGAACAACTGAAATCAAATGAAGTTAAAATGGAATAAAACCACTAAAAGCAATCAAAGAACAATAATTGCAATGAAATCGGTAAGAGCCCTGGATCCACCAATGTCACTGCAAAAGCAACCTTTTTGGGGGCACTAAACACACAAAGAACAATGCAAAGATAAAACACCATAAAATCAGTAAAATCCAATAAAACCACCTAAACCAACAGAAGAACAATAATTGCAATGAAATCGGTGGTCAGAGCCCTGGATCCACCAACGTCACTAAAATTCAGCACCCAATAGCAATAAAAAAGTTACAGTGCAATAGAATAATTCAAAAACAGAAATCAATTATGAAAATGCCAAAAAAACACTAAAATGCAACCAAATAAATCAGATAATTATAAAGCAAGATCAGAAATAAAGTTTTAGTAAAAAAAAAAGACTGCCAGAGAAAGCAAAGAAAGAAAGAAAAGAAAAGAAAGAAAGAAAAAAAAAAAGTGTAAGTGTAAGTGTGTGTGTAAGTGTCTGTGTGTGCTTGGGAAAGTTGTAAATAAGTGTGTATGTGTACAAAAGTGTAATAATGACAAAGATATAAGAAAAAATGGAAAAAAAAAAAAAATTTTTAGACAGTTGAGATAGAAATAAGCAAAATAAACAGTGGTAGAGAGTTGTAGTTCAGCTTACCCAAGGCAGGCAGGCGATCAGAGGCGATAAATCCAGCAGGAAGGCAGCAGGGGAGCTCCATCCGGTCCAACGTGCGCAGCAGGAGTGAGGGAGCCGACAGTAGGCGGCGATATTTAAAGGGACAGCAGTGGACACGTCATCAACGCGTGCCCACTGCTGTCATTGGCTGGAGGACCCGATCGCCGGCGCTGGGGGACCGGATCGGTGAGTATGTCTTCCTCTGCTCGTTGCCTAGGGGGATCTGAGGGGTTTACAAGCGCTGCTTTAAAAGCGAGCGCAGCGCTTGTAAACCCGACAGTGCCATTGGACGTAGATTCTACGTCCCATGGCACTTTGGTCCTTTAGTGCCTTGGACGTAGAATCTACGTCCCATGGCACTTAAAGGGTTAAAGAGCACAACAACTCCCAAAATAAGTTTTTGCCTAATAAAAGAAAATATAATTCTAAGCAACTTTCCAATATGAACTTATATAATATGTTTTAAAAGTTATTTGTAAATGTAATTGCTATTGAAAACAGCATTTGCTGAACTCCTGGTTGTTTCTGTTTAAACAATGTTGCAAAGTTCAGTCTCCTCCAGCAAGACAGGTCTGTCAGTCTGTTGCCTTGTCTTACAATTGTTTCAAAAGCCAGAGCCACCAGGGCGGAGAATAGAAAAGGACAAACACTGTTTTAATAGCAGTCATATATACAAATAACTGCATTGCATAGTTGCCTAAAATTGTGTTTTCTTTTATTAGGCAAAAAATATATTCTGGGTTGACTTGTCCTTTAACATGGTTGTTTCAGTATGTGGAACTCATTATAAATACAACCTTATTTCAGCAGCGCTGGAATTAGGGGTAGAGAGAAGAGCACATGCCCAGGATACAACAGAGGTGGGCTCGTATCTCATCTTAATGCCTACCCTAAGTTTGGCTCATCTACCTGCCTGCCCCTAGGCTCCCCCCCATCACCATTGCACATCACTGCTCTTCACCACCCCTCTTCTGAACATCGCACCTACTTCAAATGATTTTTTACCTCTCTGTAGTTGATCTAACCATGTCTCCTTCTCATCTGCACTAAGTGTTTTAAGGGTTGACCTTACTAGTCAGGTAGTTTTATATGATTTGAACATCCTTATAACTGAACCAGCACTGCCCATTTACGATTAAGAGTAAGGCCCCTCGAGGCAGATTGTCAGACTGTGTATTCACTTAAAAAAATCTTCTAATTGTGTCTGCATCCAGAAGCCTTGAATCCCCCCATGTGCAGGCACGTGCAGCCGATATCCACCAACTAACACTAGATTTTGTATTTGTTGATGGATATCGGCTACGTGTGCCTTCAATTAATATATCTAAATAATGATCACTTAAACATAAGGATTTTATCCAGAAAATGTAGCAATGATTTTCTGGTAGAGGCCAGTTGTTAGGAAACCACTGGAATTTTATAAACTTTCTTTTAAACTAGCTTATAGCATGATGAGGTACTATTTTTACATTAAATAGAATACATAGACATATTAGACAGACTACTCAAATCACTATTAAAACTGGATATGCACAGATTGTAAAGACTGAGCCAGTATACAGACTGTACTTAGCTGCTGTTGCATGGCAGAGAATTCAACCAAGCCACAAATGGCACAGCCCTTATCCTCTTCATTTCTGATCTGTGTCAGTTCTATTAATTCTTATCTTATCTCAGACCCTGTAAATTCCAGTTCCTTATCAGTTCCTGTTTGTTGTAGCCTCTTTTGCTGTATTGGCCATTATAGATTCTGGCGTCACTCCAGATATTCTGTGTCATTGTTTCATTGTGTCTTGTCTTCAGCCTCTTCATAGTCTAAAGGTGGCCATACACGTGGCGATCTGGCGGTCATACGACCATCGGTCGCACAAAAATTGTAAGATCCGCCACGCACAATTCAGGGCTGAATCGGCAGGTAAGGAGGTAGAAACAATAGGATTTCTACCTCCTTCTGCCGATTCAGATCTGAAGGGAGAATTTTGGTCAGGCGCCTTCTATGGCGCCCGATCAAAATTTTCAAACTGGTCCGATCGGCGAGTCGTCCGATATCAGCAGGTTCCTGCGATATCGGTCGAATCGCCGGCATACCATACACGCACCGATTATCGTACGAAACGAGGTTTCGTACGATAATATCGGTGCGTGTATGGCCACCTTTAGGCAGTGATCCCCAACCAGTGGCTCATGAGCAACATGTTGCTCCCCAACCCCTTGGATGTTGCTCTCAGTGCCCCCAAACCAGGTAGTTATTTTTGAATTCCTGACTTGGGGGCAAGTTTTGGTTGAATAAATTCCTACCAAATAAAGCCCCCTGTAAGCCAATAGTGTGCATAGAGGCTGCCTAATAGCCAATCTTAGCCCTTATTTGGCTCCTCCATGAACTTTTATGGTGCTTGTGTTGCTCTCCAAGTCTTTTTACATTTGACTGTGGCTCACAAGTAAGAAAGGTTGGGGATCCCTGGTCTAAGGGCTCTGGCACACGGGGAGATTAGTCGCCCGCAACAAATCTCCCTGTTCGCGGGCGACTTTTCCCCCCGAATTGCCATCCCACCGGTGAAAATGTAAGTCGCCTGTGGGATGGCACACGCTGCGCAGCCGATTTCGCCAAATCACCGAAGTTGCCTCGCGAGGCATTTTCGGCAATTTGCTGAAATCGCGTCGCCACGTGTGCCATCCCTAAAGTTGGTCATACATGTAAAAATGCCCTCAGGCCAAACAACTGGATCACAGCACTGGGAATACAATCCATACGGACGAGGACCATATCAACAATCCAATGCGGGGTATGGCTTACCTTAAGTATTAAGCTTTTCTAAATACAGACAGACAATCTATGGAGATTTTAGTTTTTGATGTCAACAAGGGATTCAGGGAGATAGTACAACATTCTGTTGAAATAAATTAAATACAAATTTCTGCAACTCAAATTTGTCCAGATGCCTAAACTTTGGAAAGATATTACTATCTCCAAGAGCCCATCAATGCAGCTATTAATATAATATTTGACATGGAATATAAATTAATAGGCCTAAAATCAAATATTTTTTTTACCATTTCTTGGAAGATGACAACCATGTAAAATGGCCTTATTCAAAAGAATACTCAGAGCCGCTTTAACCACTGCCTGTTGACCTTGACTTGGAGATTTAGCCGCTGTGATATTTGTGGAAGGTGTCCTCACTGAGGCTATCGATAATATGGCTTCTTGAACCTTGGGAACAATAACTGCATTCCACAATTTAGCCATCCATCTTAAATGAGAAAGAGAAAAATAAACTCAGGCATCAATATTGCATTCAGTACATAGTTAATTTGGGATGAAAAAGGACAAAAGTGCATAAAGTCTCCTCTAAATAACAACATAAATATATATCAATACACTCTATAAATAGCTATAAATAAACTAGCAACAAACTATAAATAAACACACATTGCTAAAACATCAGTTTGGAATGTCTTGTTTTTTCCAGTTCTCATCAACCAATTTAGCTCCCTCTGATACTAAGGGGCACATTTACAAAAGCATGAACATATATTGCCGCCGAATTTTTCGGGTGTCTGCACGACTTTTTCGTACGCCGCACACCTTTTTTGGACTGTTGCGCGAAAAAATCGGAAAGGTTTTATCGCTGTTTACAATGGTTCGGTACGAAAATGTTGTGACTTTCGGATCACCAATACGATATTATCGTGACTAATACGATTTTTTCGTAAGCACTTTTTAGGGATATTTGTGATCTTCAGAAATTTTCGTTTCCAATCCGAATTTTTCCCATTGAAATTCGTGGATTAGTAAATCTGCCCCTTAGAGTCACACCCCTTCTTGCTTCATTTTTTTTTTTCACTAATTCTTCCAATGCCTTTTTCATTCTCAAGTAGTTAGTCCGATTGCTTTTTAGTATGCTTTATTGGCCTAATGAAAGTTTTAGCTTATTCACTGAACTCATGTTGAAGAGGGGTATACTGCCTTTTTACACTATGGACCCAAAGCATAACTAAAAATATAACAAATTTGCAAATGTGGTTAAATAATACATTATAATAGCTATATATTCATTTTCAAGTTTTAATGAAAAAGAAGCACTTACTTTACAATTATATGCTCATTTCCTGGAACTACGGGACAAGAGAAAAACAGCTGTGGGCCAATAAGGGCTTCTGGTGTGCCCAAGCGAGACAAGCAGGAATTCAGCTGGTGCCACACTGTACAAACCCAGGTTATTCCTTTGTAAACTGGATCGCTAGTGGAAGGGATCTGGCCTTTAAACTGCAAAATATGTAGTATAATTTTAGTAAACAGACTACCACTGCTCATTAAGGCAGCTGATTGATCCAGATAGGTCAACTGACAGGAATTTTCAGTGTCAAATGGATTTAATTCCATCTTGTGGAGTAACTTAAAAGTGAACAGCCCCTTTAAGAACCACTGTCCCAAATCTTGTGAGAGGCATAATACCATGTTACAATGTTCTGCACAATTACATTACTCTAACTGAAGATATGGCTTTGGGCAAGGTAACACTGCTCTAGGCATGGATATGTTGCTGTGACCAGAGTTGCGTGGCTCTGACTAAGACCACATTGCTGTATGCTAAGTTAAACCATACAAGATCCTAAAAGTAATTTTAGAAGTCATGTTTGCATTTAAAGCAGTCCAGTTTTTAAATATTGATACTAAGTTCCTAAAAGGTTTTTTTTAAGGTTTGTAATGAG
Source organism: Xenopus tropicalis (assembly GCF_000004195.4). Classification (NCBI taxonomy): domain Eukaryota; kingdom Metazoa; phylum Chordata; class Amphibia; order Anura; family Pipidae; genus Xenopus; species Xenopus tropicalis. The sequence continues at coordinate 68,595,992 of NC_030679.2, forward strand.
TTTGTTGTTTGCAATTTTAAAAATAAGTAATTACCTGATAGACAGCTTTCCTTTTTAGATACCTCTGGAGCACACTTTGGATAGGTTCTCCATCCCACCTTAGTTGAACCCAGCGGAAATGCTGCTGAACCAAAAGCTCAGAACTTTGTAAGCGGGGTCTTGCAACAGTTCCCATCAAAAAGCAACCTTCATGGAAGTAGTAGGCATCAGACAAGCCATTTGCTATTAAAAACAATGTACAAAAGAATATTATACTGTTCTGATCGCAAAATGCACCAACAAAAAGCCATACAGTTGTAAACGTTTTTGCCATATAATTTAAATTGAATTAACCTCTTTGAACATAATATGGATTTTCACTGCTGCGATCTTCCAAAGGTGCCATTATATCCCAAAGCAGCTCTGATAACAAAGCATTTTCTAAGTTCTCTAAGACAATAATGATTTTCTTTTTAGATGGAGGTGGATCAGTAACAGGGATCAAGCAACCTGAAACACAAATAGCCAGAGACCATTATATCAGAAGAGTGCTCACTATAAAAAATCATTTACAAGCAATAATGATATTATGTTAATTATGGTATTACTTTGTTAAAATTCTGTTGTAGAAATAAGACTAAACTTCAACTGCTTGGTATGCCACTTTTTACTTACAAATGTATTTTGTGCCTAAATTTGGCCCACTGACAAACAGGAAATAGAGTAAACTTATTACTTAAATATCTGAAGTGAATCAAAAATCCAGTATCAGGCAGAGAAACTCACAGATGCCATGAAGTAATGGGTAATTGCACAAAGCCAGAGAATATTGACAATTCTTCTCCATAAATGCAAAACAGGTTTTCTATAGTCTTCCTGATAAAACATTTTTATCCTATATAGTTTGGAACCAAAAATGTGTTCTAATACCTTTTAGGGTGGCTTCATGTGATAAAATAATGATAAAACTAGCTTTTTTTTTTTTATAAAATAGAAACCAGTATGCAGAATTAGATGGATAAGTGTTACCAAAAACTGGTTTATAGCCAAAGTAGATTACTTAGGTCCCCTAAGAAAAGATAAGGCACTCTCATTACAGGCAGCCATATCGTTGAAGTTAGAAAAACTATGAAAAGCAGGTTAAAGGAACAGTAACACCAAAAAATGAAAGTGTATAAAAGTAATTACAATATAATGTACTGTTGCCCTGCATTGCTACAACTGGTATGTTTGCCTCAGAAACACTACTATAGTTTATATAAGTAAGCTGCTGTGTAGCCATGGGGGCAGCCATTTAAAGGAGAAAAGGCACAGGTTACTTAGCAGATAACAGATAAACCCTCATTATATGGGGCTTATCTACTAGTTATCTGCTATGTAACCTGTGCCTTTTCTCCTTTTTTCCAGCTTGAATGGCTGCCCCCGTGGCTACACAGCAGCTTATTTATATAGTAGCTTTTCTGTAGCAAAAACACCATTTTTTGCAGAGCAAAAGCACATTATATTTTAATTACTTTAAAACACTTGAATTTTTTGATGTTACTGTTCCTTTAATGAACGTGACTGGTTCCTTTTTTTGGAGATACTTTATAAGAAATTACCTATAATATTCCTAAAAATTACCTATAATATACACCAAGGAATGTTTAGTTAAAGATGGCAGAACTTCATACAAAAGGAACTATAGACATCTGTCTGGTTTGTAAGGGGCTGTTTTATTCAGGTATATGGCAGAGGATTATAAAACAGCAGATACCAGACAGCATTTTCCCAACACCTGGTATCAATGAATAAGACTACTTTCCCCGTTAGTCCACTCTCGGTTGGCATTAATGACACTTGTTAAACATATTATATTTGCCTGGCCAAAATCTAGCTGAAATTCTAGTTATTTCACACTTTTGTCACCTGAATTGATGCATATGCTCACAAGCTGTTCTTTGGTTAATTCAGGGTCTACCTCCACTTTCACTATATCACATCTGAATCCAGAAGCCTCTTCTTTTTGCTGTTAAGAAAAACACAGACAAGAATGATAATGTATTTGCGAATATATAATTTCTAGACAAACAACCTCATTTCAGCATTAACAGAGGGGGAGGTGCAATTCAGCAACAAGAGAGGATGACTTTTCTAGTTGTAAATACGATTTCCTACCTTTATGTAATATGCCAGCTGCTGTACTATGTACTCCTGCAAGCTTCCTTCCGGGCCTTGAAAGATCACATTGTGATACTGTTCAACCTAATGAAAACATTTAAAAGAAGAATATATTTGTTACTCTCGTTTGGTTGTAAAGTTAGAAACATGAAATAAACTATACTAAGAGACTGTAGCTCTTCAGACAGGGACATCATCCCAACTGTGAACTGAAACTCCTATAATACCTATATCACTTGTAAAGCACACCATACTATGTAAATAAATACATTATCATTTTATACCTGGTTCATTGGAATTATTTTTTACTGTATATTTTTATACATTACCATAATAACATATACATAGAAATGGGAAATAGAGCTATAAAAAAAATATAAGCCCTTTACAGTGAAATTAAACAGAATATCAAATTGTTATGAAGGGAATACTTCCTACTAGGTCCCTGAGCTCTTGCTACAGCTTCAATAATTAATTTACCCATAGTATCAATTAGCCCACAAGAGAAGGTTGTTTTAGAAAGTAGGTATGAAATAAGGCTAGGAAACAACCCACAAAAGTTTGAAGAGTTTGTGATTAGTGATTTTGACTATGCTGTGTGACCTTTCTACATAATGCTCCCCCCATGCTAATTTCCATACTGTTGCTTTTACAGCAGTATAGCAGACACACACTTCTAGTATGGAAATACTATTTGTAGACCATTAAGTTTCCCAACACCTGGGCTAACAATTAGAGTTTAATGAGAGTTTGTGTATTTCTGCTTACTTGCCTTAATGGCTATGGAAGTCTGGACATTCTCACATATGGCTATACATTCTTGGCTTATTTTTTATGGACTGAGAACTGATAAAGTAAAACGTATTGTGTATTTGCCATATGAGATCAGTTTTATCCAATATAAGGACATTTTAAAGTTATATTTGGATATATAGAAGCCAAATGTTTCAAAGAGCACAAAATATCTGATTTTACTATGTACATTAAGTAGCTGCATTAGGTAAATATAACAAGGGTTTCTGGAACTAGGTTAATTGCTTCTCTCTTCTGACACCACAATGTGAGTAACATTAGCAAACAGGGATAAAATCACTGTGGGCAGTAGTTAAAATGCTACTAAAATACTATTCTATGATAGGGAAGCTTTTTAAAAACAATGTTTTATGGTTGCTTGATTTACAACTTGTCTTAAATATAGTCTAAACAAGGAATGATTGAATATGATTATTTCTTCCACTGAAGTAATAACACTAAAACTGCTATTTCAAAAATCAAACACAAGGTGGCAGAAAAAGCCATCAGATCTAAACATAACAGGCAGCTATTTTGCATGTTTAACGTGTTCTACAGCAGTGGTGCTGAACATAAGAAAATGTGCAATTTTTCACTTGTACAAAGCCACAATGTTTAATTTTTTACTTTCAAAGTTAAAGTTTCTCTGGCAGTTTTGTAATTGGCCAGGGGTGTCAGGTGGCCTAGTTTTAGACAATTGGAGGCACCATGTGAGATGTCTTTGCACCCCACTTTGCTGCAAAGCCTGAGGTGGGAGGACTCAGTAGGGGTAACTAGATCTGTGTTGTGAAATCCCATCCAACAGTTTTATCACTAAAGACTGGGGAAACAAGTTTGCCTTTTCCCTATCCAATTCTTTCAGAGGTAAAGAAAAATAGAAGATAAAATGATCCCATTGTTACAATTAGTATATTATTACTAAGACACTTCAGAATGCGAGGCTTTAGTAATCAGAGCCTGGGAAAATTAACAGCCTACAAATGAAGCACACCAACTAGATGACCATTTACAAAATGGAAACCTGGAACATTAGCACTAAACCTCCAATGTTGGCACTGCTATAATTAAAAACAAGATATACATTTAAAAAAAATCTAATTATTATATAGTATTATATATTAAAGTAGTATATAGTATTATATACACCAGGGATCCCCAACCTTTTTCACCTGTGAGCCACATTCAAATGTAAAACAAGTTGGGGAGCAACACAAGCAAGAAAAATATTCATAAGGGTCCTAAATATCAACTGTGATTGGCTATTGGTAAACCCTATGTGGACTGGTAGCCTACAGGAGTCTCTGTTTGTCAGTTCACTTGGGTTTTCATACAACAGAAACGTGTCTTCAAGTCAGGAATTGGAAAAAAAATCACCTGCTCTGAGGTCACTGGGAGCAACATCCAAGGGGTTGGGGGAGCAACATGTTGCTCACGAGCCACTGGTTGGGGATCACTGATATACACACACATTTTTTGTCTTCCCCAAAAATGACACCTATAAAGTAAGCCACACAACTGCACCTTGCAAAAGAAACCACTTTGTACTGTACTGTATTAGCAACCCTACCAAGTCAGCCATCTCTATATCTGCCTTGTGGGATTTATACTACAGATGACTGCCTTACAGTGATTGACACGTGAGTATCCATTCAATATGGAGTAACACCCAGGGTCGGACCCAGGGGCACTGCAGGTGCCCGTGCCGGCCGCGTCCCCTGACCCCCCGCCCCCCCCACAGGGCCCCCCACCTGACATCCTCCCCTGAGTGCGTAAATTTAACGCGTCAGGGGAGGAGCAGTCAGGCAGGGGGAGCATCGGAAAGGGTCGGGTCTGGGCTGCCCGGGGCCCACCAGGATGTTTCCCAGTGTCCCAGCGGCCCAGTCCGACCCTGTAAACCGCACAATAGCATCAATTAAAAAATACAGTATGTGAACTAAATAAAACATTCCACTAAAACATTTTTAGTTGCTTAGAAGAAGGGCACAGCTGGCACTGTTTCCCCCAGTGCTCTGACAGCAATAACAGGTTACAATTGCTAATTATAAAGTAAGCAGAGAACAGTGCATTCTGATGATGTATATTAACTGCATGGTTCTAGTGCAAAAGTGGGTTTGACTGAAATGAATTTACATATAACCCACTTAAAAGCACCTTTTGTGCTGAATCTTTGTGTTGAGTTTGGGATACAATTTGGATATTGTTCTTCTTATGTCTGTCAAATCTAAATGTCAATGATGAGGAAAATTGGCAAGCTACCAGTAGAAAAGGAGAATGCAGGGGCAGAGAGGGAGCTGTAAATATGAGCCATTATCTTCAAGCTGGTGCCAAAAACACAAACTAAAAAAACTTACATTTAAGAAAATGCTCCTTTCTAATTCAGCTTTTTAGATTTAGTTTTTTCATTTCATGAATTATGCAATGACATTACACTTGCAATGGAAAAAATATGCTGGTAAATAAACACCATTAAGCAATGAAGTATTAGGGATATTAGCATAAAGGACATAACAGATAATGACATGCTTAGGTGTATACTTAAGTGTGTACATTTTATAAAGATGGCAGCTCACCAGCTGTGACCTGGAAAAATTACCTGCCAAGAAAGCAAACTGCTGATAAGCTGGCATATTTTTGAAGTTTCTTACACAATGTTGTTTTTTTTTTTTTAACCAAATTACTAACGTTGTGGCAAATGTTTGTTTTTGGCGAAAGTTCAACAAATTTGACTTTTCACACTTAAATATGCCCCTAAATCTCTAGTGACAAGTGGCAATAACATATGTATGTTAAGGCTGTACTGCAGTGATCCTCAACCAGTGGCTCGTGAGCAACATGTCACATGGTATTTATTTTTGAATTCCTGACTTGGTGGCAAGTTTTGGTTGAATAAAAACAAGATTTACAACCAAATAAAGCCCACTGTAAGCTGATGGCAACAAAGCTGAATGAACAAATTATAGTAATACTAATGTATTCAGCATATCTTTTTGTTTCTCCTTCATATATTTATCAGAAGTACTGAGCTTTTCGTATTTTTAAGTGAAAACATACCAAGCGCAGGAAGTTTTGCAAAGTCTGTAGAGGAATCATTGATGCATATGCCACACTGTTAAGGTAACCGTCCTTTGGGCCTGTAAAGTTGAATGAACAAATGTCACAATTATGCAAAATATAAACATAACAGAAAATAAGACTCCTATTTTAGCTTATTCGTGCTAAAAGGCATAATTTCATAATTATTGTCATGTAACCTTAAAGGAGACATATCCTATAAAAATTAACAATGTACCAGGGAATTGTACTCCTCTAGATATAGAAGGATTGTGCTAAAAAAGTTGTGTTTCGGACTGATTTATTGAAAAATTCGCCCAAAACCCCACTAGCCCTGCCCATCCATTTCACTTCCTGCTGGCTGAATTCTCTGGATGTGCAGGGGAGCCGGCGGCCCTCAGTACACTGCACTGTAGGATAGGAACCAATCAGCAGCTAGGCTGACCTGATAGGGAACTGAAGCCTGTCTGTGCTTTTGTGAGTGCAGGGCTGTGATTGGCTCTCCCCCTCCTACTGTGCTTCTGGCAGGGACCGTTAGGACACGCCCACTCTTTATTTCAACTCGGACAGAGAAGTGATAGGATCTATAGGGAGCTCCAATAAAGGGGCCATTGTTACAGAGAGGATTAATGTTTAGCCCAAAGGGAAACCAGAACCATATATTATTCATAATTGCCTACAAAATATACATATTCCATCCCACAAAAATGCTGTCTCGCTGCTAGGGTCAGCGACCCCAGTTTGATTGGGAGAATTTAATTTTAGTGCTCATCTTTCTGTTTAGTTCATACTCATAAACTAAACTCATCAACTCATTTTTTGATTCTTGTAGGGTAAGTCAATCTAGCAACTAAGCAGTCATTTCAGTTTCTGAAGAACACATATATTATATAATAAAAATAAACACAAAATAAAAACAAAGACAATTCTCTTGATCCTATACCATTATATTTATCAGAGGCCTTTCAAAGTAACAGTACATTTACATTAACATTAAAATGTTGTCACGGTAATAAAAATGTAGGGGACCCCTGTTCTTATTATATTTCTATGGTTGAACAAAGACAGTGATGCTGTATTTTTTGGCAACCAGGACCAAGACTTGCAATTACTATGAATGCAGAATGGGTCCAACTTTTTTACATGTATGTAAAAAGATTATTTTGTACAGTGCTATGAAGCAATAATTTAAAAATTGAAAAGCTAATGAAGTGGAGATAATCACCTACAGCAGCCACTCTGATCTTTGCTTTCATTCTAGAGAACATTGTAGTAGACTGATCAAATAGATAGGTAATTTGCTGCTAAAGGTAACACTAAACTGCTTAGCACCTATTTTAGTAAATACATCCAAGTGACTTAACTTCCTCTTGTGGATCCTGTCAGTTAATTAGGGTTGCAACCTTTTTGGGGAAAAATGCTATGTCTCTTATCATTTATCCATATTAATAATACTTATATTAAGTATTATTTCAAATATACAAGGTTGATGAACAACCTATGAAACTATATGTTTATAAATGATGCTTAGTGATATCACTCATATTACCAGAAATCTGTGTATTATGATAAATATTGCACCCCAATTATAAAGCATGACAATATTAAAAATTACCATGGACTTGTATTAAAGCACCCAGCCTGTACCTTTATATAATTATGTAACTGCTTGGTATCTTCCAATATGTTTATATTGCAATAAGGAGTATGTTTTTTCCTATACCAACATAGATATCAAAATGATAGTGGCAGCCCTTAAGTTAATGTCTTTAGGCTTTGTGCATGGAAAGCAAAAAGATACATATTATGCTGGATGACAGCTGAAATGTCAAGACAACAGTTAAAACAATCCCCTTTTGTGAAGTTTTACTAACAATCCACTAGCCTAAAGCCAAATATAATAACCAACTAAAACACATCTAAACAGTAAATCAGTTACAAACTGTAATCAGAAAAATAAATTTCTTACCAGGTATTAAAATAGATAATTTGTCTACTTTGCTTATCTTGATGAAATCCCAAGGTGACTGAAGAAACATCTGACCAAGTGACCAGGAACTATTTCCTTTTGGGGGGGGGGGGGGGGTGGAAGAAACATTTGTTCAACAATTATTACAGTCCCACGTTATATTCATATATATTTTATCGTTAATATACTGTATCTTATATAGGTATGAGATCTACTGTATTAACTGGAATGTTTGGGACCTTCATGATAAATGGCATTTACTGCAGACATTAACTAACTGTCTGGATTTTTTAGTTTAATATTTAGTAAATCTGCCCCATACTGTCCCTATAGCTTTACATTAATTCCTATAACACAAACAAAGATTACAAATTCCAGAAATTAAAGAGGCAGCAGTGTTGTGCCCACAGCAATTTGAATATACAAAATGTTTAAATGCCATGTTAAAAAGCAGAACAAGTTGATTTTATACTGTGGAAAATAAAAAATGGTTTTTGGAACAGAAGGAATTCAACCAAAGCCCAATACAGAATTGTAGACATGTTTGGGTTTCAGGCCAATACACTAAAAAGCCAAGATACCCCTGGCAGCTCCCCATTTAACTTTAATTTAAAATACATGCTTAGTTACCCATATTGAGAAGTGATTTACAATATACAGCAAATATAATATATTAATTTTACATTCCCATTTAAACTTTACAAAGAAAATATACAGGGAGCATGTAATTCTTATACTTTCAGAAAAATGCTTTTCATTAAAACGCATTTCCTTTACACAGAGAAAATGCCACAAACGTAATATGTCTATTTGATTGCCTTGACTTAGAAAAACAAAAACAGTACTGATAATGACTTGCCACAAGAAGAACTAACAAGATGTGCCCATTTAGAGCTATTACAGTTCACAAGAAAAACCAGTACCTAGCCTGAATGACAGGTCACTGACTGCACCAAGGCTGAATTCTGCAGTGTTATTAAATGTTAGGTCTTCTTGGCTCCCCCATCCATCAGAAACAACTGTACCAAAATGGGTTATGATTGCACGCATCACAGACGATGAAAATTCGTCCCACGTTGTCTGTTTGTGAATGTGCATAGTGCATATGTCCCAACTTTCCCACTCACTGGGGCTACAGCAGAGCTGAACATTTTCATCAAGTAAAATCCTAACTGGGATTCTAAGAGAATCTGTTAAAAAAAAAAAATATACTGTTAATTATATAAATGCAAAAATCCATTGTTTTATTACAAATTTTATTAGAAGCTATGCAAGGGCACTAATTGGAAGCAGAACCACTGACTATTTTGAGCAAACATTTGGGTTTCATTCTAAGGGACGTGTCAGACATTCACTGCCAAAAACACTGTTCCTTCAAGCCAAATATGCTGCAAGTAAAAAGGTGTGAAACTTAATAAATATATGGGTGTCCAATATGCGACTGTCACTGTACAGGTATGGAATTACAGAAAGGCCATCTCCCATAGACTCCATTATAAGATAATAATTCTAATTTAAAAAAATGATTTCCTTTTTCTCTGTAATAATAAAACAGTACATTGTACTTGATCCCAACTAAGGTATAATATATCCTTAATGGAGGCTAAACAGTCCTATTGGGTTTAAATGATTTTTTAGTATATTCAGGGCATGGTCAGACAAAGCGAATCTCCACTTCTCTCAGCCCTGTGCTCTGTGCGCACACTCTGGTTGTTGGCATTGCTTCGAAGCACTTCTCTCAGCCAGGCAGAATAGCGCAGGGCTGGGAGAAGCAGAGATACGCTTCGTCTGACCATGCTCTTAAGGTATGTTGATCCAAATTAAGGAAAGATCCCTTATGCGGAAAGCCCTGGGTCTCGAACATTCTGCACAACAGGTCCTATACCTGTAATACAATCCCCAGGCCCTCCTGGGAATACTTGAATTAGCTGCAAAATAGCAGATTAATACAACTGTAGACCACGTATTAACTGATAAAAGAATCTGTTTACCAATATGCTTGTCTTGTGCCAAAATTGAACAGATTTACTATACCAGAACCACTAGCTTTAGTGCAAAGTTTTTGGCATATATACCGTATATACTCGAATATAAGCAGAGTTTTTGAGCACTAAAAATGTGCTCAAAAAGTAAACCTCGGCTTATACTCGAGTATATGGTATGGATGTGCCCCCCCACGGACTTGTGTCCCTGCGTACCTGCGCCCGTGCTCTCCCTATGCCAGCTTCCGAGAACGCCATCCTAACTGTGCGCTCTGCTCTTCACCTGTGCGCGCTTCTGATCTGCTTGGCGCCGCAGTCGCGCCAGTGACGTCACGCGCCCCTTCAGTTACTCGTGGCCTGATCTTAGATCAGGCCACGAGCTAAAATAGCTTCTTGTCCGCGGATATCAGATTCCCCTCACCCAGTGTTATGGCAGTTCTTATCCGACTCTAAATCCTACTCTCCAGCCGCGTCACTGACTCTCTGTCCAGTTACAGACCCTATAGGGAGGGGGGGGGGGTCTTAGAAGAGCTTTTGTGTTGTTGGGCGCCATCCACGCCAAGAGGGTCACCATCATGCCCAGGGAACCCCCAGCTGGCCCGCAGGATCCGAGGCGAGAGGGCTTAGATCCAACCCGCACAGCCTCCCAGCAGCACAAAGGCCCCTAAATCTATCAGTGCCCGGTGCCCCCATCATATCCCAGGGCCAACTATAGTGAGAGACACGGCAAACTCTTGTTCCAGCCAAGTCCCAGCTTTATTCCATATGCGGGAGGGACAAGGGGCTGGGGGGGGGGGGAGGAAGGGGACACAGGGGGAAGACTGTTGAGAGGATCTAAGATCAGGCCAGGAGTAACTGAAGGGGCGCGTGACGTCACTGGCGCGACTGCGGCGCCAAGCAGATCAGAAGCGCGCACAGGTGAAGAGCAGAGCGCACAGTTAGGATGGCGTTCTCGGAAGCTGGCATAGGGAGAGCACGGGCGCAGGTACGCAGGGACACAAGTCCTCCAGTAATGGCCTGCAGTATATGCAGTATGCAATTAATCCTAAACGATTTTGCTATGTAGGAGTCAGGGGAAACTTTATCTTAGAATTTTAGATTGATGGTTTCTGATTAATAAAAAATTATTTTGTTTCACCGACACTTGTAATCCATGCATTTATAGTATCAAACTGGAAAGGGCTATTGTCATTGCTGTTTTTATTACCTTAGGCATTGGTAGAACATCACAGATTACCAATGGCTGCACCAACTCCTGTACTATTTCTGCTAATCTTAAATGTGCTTTTCTTGGTAATCAATATAGACTTTGGAATCCCATGATACTAGTGGAAGGCCAGCCTGAGTAGGGGATTATCTAAATGTTCCGTCCTGGTTTTGTCTGTCCTGTTTTATGCCTGTTCCAACTTGCTCCTACCTGTCCTGCACTTGTCAGGCCAGTTGTTCCCATTCTTTGCCTTTTCCAGTCTCTCCTAAACTTTGCCCACTCCACCATGTCTAGTCCCTTTCTAGTACCTTTCTTAGGCCACCACTGTCTAAAACACAATACCATATATATTTCTTAAGCTAGACAGGGGGCAATTTTTGGGATACTCAATTAAACCAAAGTGTGAGCACACTTTGTGTGCTGGTTCACTCGCACCAGTCCTACTGGTGACACCCTAGGCTTATACTCGAGTCAATAGGTTTTTCCAGTTTTCTTAGGTAAAATTAGGTACCTCGGCTTATACTCGGATCGGCTTATACTCGAGTATATACGGTATATGGTTTCACCTGGATCTGTGGTATGTAACCTGTCTGGCCAATTTCTATAACAAGGACTCAAAAAAGCTGCTAGCAGTGGAATTTTTTTTTTAATGTATCCATTCTAATGCAGAAAGCATAATGTATATGAAGTATCATAAAATTAATTGACAAAAAATTAGGGATGCACCGAATCCAAGATTCGGTTTGGTATTCAGCCTTTTTTGGCAGGATTCGGATTTGGCCTAATCCACGGTCCTGGCTGAGCCAAATCCAAAAAAATCACTTGACTTTTTGTCACGTAAACACGGAAGCTGAAATTTTTTTTGCCGTTCACTGACATTTAACCCTTCCAAAACCTAATTAGCATGTGATAATTAGAATTAAGATTCGGTATTTGGCTGAATCCTTCACAAAGGATTCGGGGGTTCGGCAGAATCCAAAAAAGTGGACTCGTTGCATCCCCATATAAAATTACCATAATTAATAAGGTACAAATTTAATAAATATGTAGTAATTACACTATTATAAATTATGATAATCAGCATAAATTAAACTATTAATTAGTGTTGGTTATTTCTGGCAACCAAACAGTCACCAAGAATTGTAACAAAAAATAGAGTTGACATGATCTGGTGCCAATTGCCAAGGTCCATTAGGTTGCAAGTTCCAATTTTGGTCGAACGGGAGAAAAGACTGATCCCGTCTGCAACTGCCCTGTGTTTGTAATTACAGTGATGAATGTGATCTGCGTGTCACTGGGCACATGTGGAGGATTTCAGGCAGGGAATGCAATGTTTTCTGACTAAAATCTGCCTTATGGCTCAGTAACAGGTAGGTAGCATTTATTACTGTAACTAAGCACACAGTAAATGCTGTGTGTGTCATAGGCCTGTCAACTAATTTAAGAGAAACATTTGGTTACTATTGGTGACTAGACCCACACAAAATGCACACACAATGTCAGAGAATTTTTTGCTCTCCGATATCAAACTATACAGAATTACAAAGCAAAGCCAAAGTGAACTCACACAGGTTTTCCAAGAGATGTTTGCAATCATCTGTTGCCACATCATGTACTGTTCGTTGGCAGTTATCCTTTCTCTCTGGATCAAGCCCACAATGAGAGCACAAGATTTCCAGGCATTTCTATAAAGAGACAAAATATATTTTGAGCATAGGTAATCCTGTCCTATTTTTCCAGGTATATGCACTAGTAAAATTATATTAGACAGAGGGACTAGATTGAAATTCTATTGTTTAAAAGAAAATAAACAGTGAGTAACATACTGCAACTTTGTTCAGTCCACTCACTTGCTCTGAACAAGCAACATTGGTTTCTGCCATTTTGACATTACCATGCAGGAACAGGAGACAAAAAGGTGCATTCTTGTCTCTTGCTTCCTATGCAGGTTGCAGTTCAACTGATGTGTGGGTTGGGTCCGTAGAGGAGCTTGCAATTACTTTGCAGTCCCAACTCAGGTGCAGGGTGGTATCAAAATGGCAGAAACAATGGCCTAAAGCTTGAGCTTATGTACTGGATACACATAGAGAGTTGTAATGGCACTGTCAGACAGTTTTATCAGGAGTCAGTTATATGTTAATAGAGTACATAAAGAAACCTGAGTACCCAGAGGAAACCCACCCCTAAGCACAAGAAAAACGTACACAGTACATATTTTTTCTGTATCATAAAGTTGGCAACATATATATAACAGTATCTACAAGTATAGGTGAAGCAGAGTTTTCTTACTAACCACAAGGAAGCTCTAGAGTTGAATGCCAATTGATGTTTCTTGTTTTTGCTAAAATCCTACTCACATTATATAGTACAGAATTTATCTTCCTTGTCATTATTAGGTACCAGTATAAGTAACCCTTCCATATACCAGGTTTTTAAAAAGTAATTTTTCTTTATATCCTGAGTTTTGAGTGTCCAGTTTCATTATATACATAGATACACTGACCCTTAAGTTTTTTTTTTTTCTGGCTCCCGTTCATCTTGAGTGCATACTATTCTGGGACATGTTCATACTAGCCATATACAGTGGTGTGAAAAACTATTTGCCCCCTTCCTGATTTCTTATTCTTTTGCATGTTTGTCACACAAAATGTTTCTGATCATCAAAAACCGTTAACTATTAGTCAAAGATAACATAATTGAACACAAAATGCAGTTTTTAAATGAAGGTTTACGTTATTAAGGGAGAAAAAAAACTCCAAATCTACATGGCCCTGTGTGAAAAAGTGATTGCCCCCCTTGTTAAAAAATAACTTAACTGTGGTTTATCAATTTCAATTTTCAATTTCAATATCAATTTCTGTAGTCACCCCCAGGCCTGATTACTGCCACACCTGTTTCAATCAAGAAATCACTTAAATAGGAGCTACCTGACACAGAGAAGTAGACCAAAAGCACCTCAAAAGCTAGACATCATGCCAAGATCCAAATAAATTGAGGAACAAATGAGAACAAAAGTAATTGAGATCTATCAGTCTGGTAAAGGTTATAAAGCCATTTCTAAAGCTTTGGGACTCCAGCGAACCATAGTGAGAGCCATTATCCACAAATGGAAAAACATGGAACAGTGGTGAACCTTCCCAGGAGTGGCCGGCCGACCAAAATTACCCCAAGAGCGCAGAGACAACTCATCCGAGAGGCCACAAAAGACCCCAGGACAACATCTAAAGAACTGCAGGCCTCACTTGCCTCAATTAAGGTCAGTGTTCATGACTCCACCATAAGAAAGAGACTGGGCAAAAACGGCCTGCATGGCAGATTTCCAAGGCGCAAACCACTTTTAAGCAAAAAGAACATTAAGGCTCGTCTCAATTTTGCTAAAAAACATCTCAATGATTGCCAAGACTTTTGGGAAAATACCTTGTGTACCGACGAGACAAAAGTTGAACTTTTTGGAAGGTGCGTGTCCCGTTACATCTGGCGTAAAAGTAACACAGCATTTCAGAAAAAGAACATCATACCAACAGTAAAATATGGTGGTGGTAGTGTGATGGTCTGGGGTTGTTTTGCTGCTTCAGGACCTGGAAGGCTTGCTGTGATAGATGGAACCATGAATTCTACTGTCTACCAAATAATCCTGAAGGAGAATGTCCGGCCATCTGTTCGTCAACTAAAGCTGAAGCGATCTTGGGTGCTGCAGCAGGACAATGACCCAAACACACCAGCAAATCCACCTCTGAATGGCTGAAGAAAAACAAAATGAAGACTTTGGAGTGGCCTAGTCAAAGTCCTGACCTGAATCCTATTGAGATGTTGTGGCATGACCTTAAAAAGGCGGTTCATGCTAGAAAACCCTCAAATAAAGCTGAATTACAACAATTCTGCAAAGATGAGTGGGCCAAAATTCCTCCAGAGTGCTGTAAAAGACTTGTTGCAAGTTATCGCAAACGCTTGATTGCAGTTATTGCTGCTAAGGGTGGCCCAACCAGTTATTAGGTTCAGGGGGCAATTACTTTTTCACACAGGGCCATGTAGGTTTGGATTTTTTTTCTCCCCAAATAATAAAAACCCTCATTTAAAAAATGCATTTTGTGTTTACTTGTGTTATCTTTGACTAATAGTTAAATGTGTTTGATGATCAGAAACATTTTGTGTGACAAACATGCAAAAGAATAAGAAATCAGGAAGGGGGCAAATAGTTTTTCACACCACTGTATATATATGTATTTTATTCCCCAATGTTTCAAAAATGAAGTGCTATAAATATATATTTTGGGTTTAGAGTTATTATTTAATATCTCAAATAACATAGTTACAAAACAAACAACCACCTTTGGTGCTATCATTTGTTTTTATAACTACCACTCCAAGAGAGAAGTCAAAGGAATGCTGGGAACCAAGATTTTTATTTCCCTATTGGTACAGTATGTGGTAGGAGGAAGAAAATGCTATTTATACAACTTTAAAATAAATAAATGGACGTGAACACTGGTGTTATGTGTAGTTTATTAAACCAAATTAAACCACCGCATTGCAGTGTGATTTCTGTGAAGAATGTGCTTATATTTAGAAAAAGAGCACAGAAAGAAAGGAAGTCTGCTGAACAATGGATTTTCACCCTTTGTGTCACACAATTTCCCATTAACAGTGAATGGTGTGATTTAAATTTTCCCACTGAGAGGGAAGTAAAGAGGTGGAATAAAGAAACTAAAAATGAAAGCTTATGAAAGTAACACAGGAAACCTTTATTATTACAATGGTAGCAGCGTGGCATCAATAGGGTCTTAGAATTCACTTATTCTTAAACCACTCCAGGGTGCTTTGAATGTGGAAAAATGGCACTGGGAGATATGCTAAATGTACATGCTGAATAGTAAATTGCTTCTTGAAGCCATACTGTACCTTAAAGCCTTTTGATGCAGCAATATGTGCAGCAGTCCATCCTTCTTTGTCCGCACAGTTAATTAGTTCCGAGGTAACAATGGGGCTTTCAGCTCTGCAAGATGTGAGCTCTAAATTTTTATTGTTGTAAAATTCAACATCAGAGTCACTATTGCAATTTAGCAGGTCTCCATCAAAGGTAGTTCCAAAGAACATAAGGAGTTTGAGGCATTCAATATTTCCAGCATCTACAGCTACATGAACTGGTGTCCAGCCATTCTAGTAAATAAATTACAAAGAGGTGATTTTAGGAATCTTTTGGGTAAAATTAATAGTAATTTACACTGTATAATGTAAAAAGTACACTGTTCATTTTACTAACAATATCTAAACATGATTTTGGAACTTTCGTGGGTCAAATTTCATTCAAGCACCAACATTATGAAGACCTGTATAATAAAACAGAAATTTTGCTGGAAAGAATATATAAATATATATTGTGTCATTTGCCATGACTACCTCTCAAATAGAAAATGTAAGATTTACATAATTTGCAAGAAATAAAAGTAATATTTTCTAACGGCTTTTGATTATATAAAGAAAACTCACTGACTGAAGCTCTGTTAAATAATATGGAATATCCTTTTAACACTCAAAACAATATAGATGTTATATATTTGGTTACTTTTTGTGTAATAGTTCGATCAGCTCCAGCTTCCAGCAAAAGTCTGACAATGTCAGAATTGCCATTTTCACAAGCAAGACATAACGGGGTCTGTCCTCCAGCAACATGATTGACATCAGCATTGAATGAAATTAAAATCTCTGCACACCTGCAAAACATTCAAAAAACTGATCTTAGGTCATTTCTGCATACACCGATACTTCATTTTGGAAAACTATCCAAACTTAAAAGTAAAAGAATACAAATGTTGTTTTTAAGTCAGAAATGGTCAAATGCCTTTTTTTTTTTTTTTTTAATGAATGATTAATATTTCATACAACCAATTAAGTTTACTCTAATTAAAATATGTCACCACACTCGCCCAGTAAAAGTTAATGGCTAATTTGCTTCTATGGGTTGAAAGAACTGATTCATATTTTGTAAATGTTTATACTTAGCAGTAGTGACACAGAACTTCATATTTTTACTTATTTACTTCTGCAAGTGCAGTTGCAGTCACCGGATTTTCCCCAGTCAGTTGCACGTAACACCACCTTCACTAAACGTACTTGCATCAAAATGCTCTCTTTGTACTTCCATATATTTGTGTCTAGCTGCTCTCAGTTCCTCCTGCCTTCTGTTCCAAATCAAGCTTTGCTACCCTTATTAATGCAGGATAAGCCTGCCGCTTGGTTAGAGGTGGCATTACCAAGTGCAGCAAAGCTTGATTTGGAACAGAAGGAAAATTGAGTTATGCTAATGTCGCCATCGCACCAAGCATCAATAGGCACAGCACACTTGTACCTAAAGTATAGGGTGCAGACACACCTTGAATGCCAAACACCAGAAATGAAGCCAACCAAACTTCCATGCAATTGAGTCCAATTTGTGACAAAATGCTTCTGCAGATGTGGTAATTGATTGGCGAATCAGATGCAATTGTGGTAAGCTCAGCGCAACTGCACAAAGTGTATTGCCCCATGTGACAGCAAGGAACACTTGAATTCTGAGGAAAACGCTGCATTGTTGGAAAAAGACATGGCAACTGCACTCAGAATTCAGTAGGGCACGTGTACATCCTCAAATGCAGTGAGGAATGTGTTAAGTATATTGTTCTTCTAAACTGAATTTCCCCAAGCTGCTAGTTTTGCATACTGTGTCCTAAAAAAGTGACCCAATTTCACAGATTTGGTACTGACATATATGGGCTATAGCCAATAGGGTGTTTTGATTACTTGAAACATATAGGGCCAATTAAAAGGCCCCTTATATGGAAAAGACACACCATTAATCTTCCTAGTTAACTTTTCATGGTAGTTTTTTTTAAATTTTGCCTTAAAGGGATACTGTCAAGATTTTTATGGTATACTTTTTATATCTAAATTACACTGTTTACATAGCAAATAATTCACTCTACCATTTTAAACATTATTCTTGAGTTGTAATATTGGTGTGTAGACAGAGCATTGCGAGTCTTTCAGAAGGAGCCAGTGCTACACATTAGAATTGCTTTCAGATAACCTACTGTTTATCTTACTCCCATGTAACTGGAGGAGTCCCAAGCTGGACTTGGATTTCTTACTACGGAGTGCTATTCTGATATCTACTGGGAGCTGCTATCTTGCTACCTTCCCACTGTTCTGCTGATCAGCTGCTGGGGGGGAAAGGGAGGGGGTGATATCACTCAAACTTCAGTCACACTTTACTGCTGAGCTGCAAGTTAATCAGAGCATAGGTCATATGGCTGTGACACCTTGGGAAATTAAGAATATGGCTAGCCCTATGTAAAATTTTAAAATTCATGTTTGTGTTTTTCAAAAAAGGGATTTCAATGTAGGATTCTGCTGGAGAAGCTCCAACTATTAACTTTTCGACAAAAAAACACGTTTTCCCATGACAGTATTAGAAGAGTTTATGATGAATTCATCATATTTCCACAGCCCAGGCATTTTTAAATGCGGCAGCTTACACACAAATACTTATAAACAATACTTCCTGCAAACAACAGCCAACAATTGGAAGTGTCAGACAGCACTTTCTCCACCAAAACCAAGAGTCTTTCATAGAATGTTGCTGAAAAGGCCCAAAATACAATCTATTCATTTATTTATGATAAATACATTTATTTATAAATACATCCTGGTATTGGGGCACTTACTCTGAGTGTCCCTGAGAAGCTGCTGTGCATAAAGCCGTAAAGCCATTTGAAACAGCAGCATCCACTTGTGCTCCTGACATCAGCAGCAATTTTACACAGTCTACAAAAAAAAAGCATTTAAATGAATGCTTAGAAAGTATGTAACAAACAGACATAATAATAAAATGCAATGCTATGTGCATGGGAATGCTAGTTATCTGGCTTTTTGATCTTAAGCCTACAAACATTATCTGGTGCTTACTATTCAAGAGAATATTATCATTTTACTGAAACTGGCTTCTAGTGCAGCTGATCAAACAGCACAAGATCTGCACAAGCAGATTACAGCTGCCGATTTGGGTCCTCCAGACCGAGTCAGCAGTTTATCTGCCTGTGTATGGGCACCCCCCGACTTCCCTACCTGACTGATATCTGGCCTAAAATTGGGCAAATCTCGATCAAGCAGTTTCCATTTTCCTGTCAGATTGGGGACTACATTGGCTCTTTGATGTGGTCATCAGTCCAACAGCCCATGTACCCGCCGTTTTAATTTGAACATCAATTTAGCCCGATATCACCCTCCTTAGATGAGCATATTGGAGGAACATTCGTAGATCACATTTAAGGTATCACATCTACATTTACATCTAATTCAATACTCAGCCACAACACCTAACATTTCTTGAAGAACAGTGGGTCTCAACCCAGAGGGGTCTACCATAAATGTCTTCAATTTTCTAGAATACCCTCTGTTTTTTTACATTTGAAGGGTTGAAAAAACGTTTCTCAAACAAAAACGTATCATACTGTATAACAATATGAAATACCCCATTGGCAGAGTGCAGATTTTGCATATAACAACTAATAATGGTGTCAGTCAGAAATCCTATACTAGCCTAAACCAACTAGATATTCAGATGCCCCCATTATCCACTTTTAAGACCTTGTGAGATAGAATTAGCATATACTGTTTCTATGAATATGTGAAAAAAAATGAGCACGAAAACTCATGTAAAGGTGTTCTCTTTAATACAAAGAAGGTGGAATTAGGTTTCAGTTTGCACTCTTTTTATTTAAATGAGCTTTGCATCTTCCATTCTAACGTGAGCATCAGATTTGGGATTAATTGTAGAAAATATTATATTTTCATATATCAGAAACTGATGAGGTCATGCATTACTACAGAGTACAGATGCTTGTTTTAACAGCATTGCATCAGTGAAGCTTAATGTGGCTTGCTATGGGTTACTAGACCTAGTAACCTAGTAAGTTCTATCACTCTTATACAAAAGCCCCAGAGTATTGCAAAGCCTCATTTATATTCCGATATACAAAACAAGAGTGTCTTCTACAAAAAGGCATCTAAGGGGGACCCCCTCAGGGATGAGAGACCCACTGTTATTAAAGAAAGTGCTGCGGCTGACTATGTGAATGAGGTCTATCAATATAATAGATCAGAAACAAATAGGGGCCATGCATTACCACACAGCTCAGATGCAGAGTTCACTGCAATAGCAGCTTTACATCAATGAAAGCTAAGTGCAGTTTGTTATGTGTTACCTGACCTAAGAAAAGCTCTATGATGCCAATACATAAGCCCCAAAATGATGAGCTTTAAAATGTTTCAGAACTGTTCCCACTTGGCTACTTGCTTTAGCCCTGTAAACATTCTAAAACACTGACTACCAGCTGTTTTATATTTGCCGACTAATATTTTCAGTACACACCGCTGAAAAATACATGTATAGTAGGGACTCAGATGCAAGTAATAAAAAAAAAAAAGATATGCATTTGTTTCTTGTGCAAAATCTCACCTGTATGTCCATTTACAGCAGCAGAATACAAGGCAGAATGACCAACTTTAGATAAATGATTAATATCCATTCCATCTTCATTAAGCAGCATTGACAATAAAGTGACATTTCCCTGGGCAGCAGCTTGGTGAAGAAGGGTCGACCTGTCTCCCAGGGGAACAGGACTACCACTTGTAAGCAAAGGAGTTAGGGAGGGAGACCAGCCTGTGAGTTAAACCATAGGTAAGTAGAATAAAAGAATAAAAACATGTTAATTAGAAATATTTTGTTTGCATTAACATTGTAAGGGAAAATTCATGAAAGCAGCCTTCTTTAGGACATCGATAAAAGTATTATTTAATGCTTCTAATCATAACAATGTTTATTATTATTATTAAAACAAAAACAACCTAGCATTGCTATTCTTTTAGAAGAGTACAAAATAAACAAATGTACAAATGTAAAAAAGAAAATGTTAAAATGTTATATTATAACAGCATTATTTTAAAAACAAATTCCTTACTATTTTTTTTTTTTTTACCTCCATGAAACTCTTAAAAAATGGTCTGTCCTAAGCTTCTTATGGACTATAAAGGAACAATTATTTTGATTCTGTGTTAATAAGCAAAATCTGGGTTGTATGCAAACAGGCAAGAAAAATGACATATCTTCTGGGAATTGTGCTTGTATAATTAATGCACACGTGCAATCAGCCGTGCTTCATGTTGAAAATAGTTTTCTATGGTTTATGCTGTATTTTATATTAGTTGGTTACTTTCAAACTAAATATTTCTAAGCGATAATTTAGTTTATTACATGAAATTTGAATTTCTGGAAATCTGACATATGGACATTCTCAACAGATTGTAAGGAAACATTTTATTTAGACAGTAGAATAGACAATCTAATAATTTTGCTCAATTCAATCTTCTGTTCTAATGGTATAAATATAGAGTAACATGTACAGGAAGCCAATGCAAAAGAGAACGGAAAAAGGTTTTCACCTAATATTAAAAACGGATATTATTTATATATTAAAAATGCTACAACACTTTAAAAAATAAACCTCTTGAAGATGTACAAATAAACCTCCTTTTCATTTGCACTGAAAACACATATGACAATAACTGGCTAAACATCACACATTTCAAGCCATGTTTGCTAATGAATGGGAATAGATCCAAACCAAATGCTTCTATATAAATCTAAATCTACATTTACGCATGGGGGGCAGGAGAGATTGCACTTGCAGGTCTTTAATTACAGGTTTTTCTATTACCCATGAAATATACAAGGTACATGTTGTATTAGTGTGCCCCTACGTTTTTTTTCTTGTTGCATACAACGCAGTTAGGCATTCCAGACAGCTGATTCATGTTGGAAGTAGTTTGTTAGACCATGTTAACAGTATTATTCGCAGTATGAATGAGTAGTTTGCCGCAGGTAAAAATATTTGTGTTAAATAATGCAAACATCCTCAGAACTTTCTTCTTTTAACTATATGCGTATGTGTGCTCTTGCAACCAAGAACTCTGTACTTGATTAAAAGTGTGTATTTATTTAAGCATATTTACAACACACAGTTCCAAATCCAGTCAGGCTGTTTGAGACCATTCCTGAGATGGTTCTCTCTCTTTAGGACAAAACTGCCTTTAATGCACTGTGTGCATGACAGACCTTACAAGTAACAATCACGAAAGAGAAAAGTACCCCTCCCCACCCACCAGATTAACCCAAAAGTATCCAATAGCAGGAAAGGGTAGGGAATTTTTCAAAGTGTTTTTTTCTTTATAGGCACTGACCACTGCCACCCTAGGCATGGACCCTTGGGTGCCTATATAGGAAATTTGGCTCTGTTTAAAATGGTTTATATTGATGCCTCCAGGGATTTACAAGATAGCCAGCCCATTTTGTAAAATACTGGTCATGGAGGTAACTGTATGTATTAATCATGCATAATATAAAAAACACACAAATACCAAACTAAGAATGTCTTCATAAAGTACAAGTAATTCGATATAAATGTTGAGATTATATATATATATATATATATATATATATATATATACATACATACATACACACACATAAACAGAAACATTTCCCCAAATTCTTCATAAAAAGATAATTGCTTACCAGGTATCAACAGTTTGCCATTAAACATAAGAGTATGAAACTGATGTAATTAATTAAAGAAGCAAAAGAAAGATGTTTAATAAAAAGCTAATAAGTGAAACATATACAGAGCCCCAAAGAACATGCAGCAATGAAAAGCACAGGTATAGAAAAATCAGCTTCTGGCACCAGCTTCAGAATGTGGAGATGGTTAATTTGACAGCCAAGATCAATATTTAAATCATTTACCCCTCTTTCAAGCCAATCACAGTCAAGAGACAAGTTTCTCAGATTTAAAGGTGAAATGAAGATAGTGATATCAAGATCTGAGGAAAAAGAATTGCAGTTGTACACAAAAGGTTTCATGGGGTATGAAAATCTATGAGCTTAAAATTAACCAAACAAAAAAAAATTAAATGCTTCATGCTTCAAATAATATGAATGGTAAATTTATAAGCAAAGTATATAAAAACGATCACTTATCGTTTAGCTATCTTGCAGCCATAGTATAGAACTGAATTTAGCAAAAACAAAAATGCAGTAAATGGGTTGCCATAAAACTATTAGATCTAGTTTGCTTAAATCACACTATATGTCAGTATTCCCTCACCAGTAACACATTTAAGTGCTTGGCACATAAAGTTTAGTGCAAAGAGAATAAAATATATTTAAATATATTAGGAATTATAAAGGCACAAATCTCCAAAGAGTGTCCCCATAAACCATTTCCGGCAGCATTCCATAAACAAAATGGTTGCGGTTACTGACCTAACTTATATCAAGGCAAACTCTCGAGTTTTTTTTATGTGAAGCAAGGCCTCCTAATTGGCAGAATGTTCTGCTTTTTTCAAAACTGCCTGTACAAGTGCAGAGCATAGTAAGCCAAGACTGTTTGATGGGAAATGGCAAATCTAGAAACAAGAAGAAAAGGCAACTTTAGTCCAAATACAATGTGAACATTGTTTAGAAACATAATTTAGTGCCCATCCAAGTTCAGCATGATCTGCCAATACACGTCTTAAGAAATTTTTTTTTTAAGTGGTGTATATCATTTAGTTGTGAACTCTCCACATTCAATACTACTGACCCCCCCCCCCCCCACCACTGTCGAAAACTCTCAATCATTTTGGCTTCTGTGGGAATTTCATCCTACCCCTCATCCCTATTACCTTGCTATATAAGAGTACCTTAAGGCTCTATCTTGGGCCAACAACTATTTCCAGCAACTTGATGGAGGTGATATATTTTACATGGTTCAGAAACTTCTGTAAACCAACAAAATCCCAGATACTGTAACATGTACTTAATCGCCAATTTTCTCACACTTTAATTATAATTTATCAGTATCTGTAAATAATAAGTTCGCAAATACATTTAAGTGCAGGGACAAAAAAAAAAAAAAAAATTAAATCTCAGTGGCCTACACCAAATCCCAAAGCCCTGTTGCCCTGTGGACATGTAGCGTAGACATTTCCTTGCTCAACACATTTAGAAAAAAATCCAGGTAATTCCTACCCAATATCTGCAAAATGTGTATATTAATATCTTCTGCATTTTCAGAGGTCCACCTCAGCTCTTTACATTCAGTGAAAAGACTGCCCAGTTCATTCTATGACAAATGATTGCGCCTAGCACCTCTGCACCTCTTGCCACAGTTGGCTCCATTTTTTCCCCACTTCTTACGCTAACGTGCCAAAGCTTCCATGATCAAATTCAATTTCACTTGACATTATTAATAACAACAATCTTACCTATCATAAATACATACCAAAACAAATATACAGAGTTTTTAGTGTATAAGAGGTTAGGTATGATCGAAAAATAAGAAAAAAAATTCTTATCCAGCAAAACCAGGTTTCCAAATATAAAATACTTATACCTATACTATCCTGATTTCAGCTCTTTCTTCAATCTCCTTTACAAAAAACTTACACTTGGCTCTAAGGTTTTTGCATCCAAAGGAAGCCACCTTGCACAGATGGCTATAAGCCAGCAGATATTTACTGACACACAACAGAGTTAAATGCCCAATGCTATTGCTTGGGTACAATACATTAATCCCAGTTCAGCAGAGGGCTGCATTAGGCTGTTTTCCTTGGCAAGCTTAAACTGCACACTATAAAAGTGACTAAAACTGGCAAATATCTACTAGACTGATGACTATGAAAATCTATTTGATATTCCTGTGTATAGCCAGGTTACACAACACAAAGCATACTGGTTAATGTTTATTTCATTTTGTATGCTCACAAATATAATTTCCTACACCCCAAGCTATGTGTCACAATTATTTTATATTCTGCTCTGGTTAACATTTCTAGTTCATAAGAAAACAAAACAATTCCTATTCTAAATTTATGAAAACAGTATATAATCAAAAGTCAAATTGAATACAGATTATCATACCCCATGTATGAAAGGAAAACTGTGTGCAGTGAAGAGACATTTCTTTAGAAAGCAAGGTAAAGGATACATATTCTAAGGTCTGCATCTGACAAAGAAAGCAATTTAAATACTTCTGTAAAACCAATATCCCATTACCTGATGCTGTTACCAGGAGGCTGTCAGAATCACATGGTTTACAGGATGAAGCACTAACAGGGTTTATGAAGGAATTATAGGCAATGGTTGTGGGAATGACAAGGGAACGATCTGAACATGCAGGTTGTTTCCATCCATGGGACTGGGAAGGCCAAGCACCCACCTGTGATGTGCCTATGGCTGGTATGACACAGCCTGCAGATGCCACAGGTATATCTATAGTTGGTTTTGGTGGCAGCTGAGGTGAGGAAGATTTAGATACACCTTCCTCATTTAAAACCCTGATTCCATGTGCTGAACAGGAGGGAACAGATGTTATGGGCTTGCTCTCACTTTTTCCTACTACATTTGGGGGTGCCTTTAGCTGAGGGTGAGGAGTAGCTGGAGTTTGGGACAATCCTGGCTTTTTTGGAGGAATGGGTGGAGGGTTCCCTCTGTCCACTCTTGACACTGAAGTAGATTTCAGTGCAAGAGAAGGGTGGCCTGCTCGTCCAGCCACTGGAGGATAAGTACCAGTTTCCATTGGATGTGCAAACCCAGGTCTCAATTGTGTGTTTCCCTGAGGACCTGTAAATCTGGAAAGGACTTGGGTTACAGTATTTCTTGCCATTTGCTTTGCAGCTATATTTTCACGGCTGTTCGGTGATAATTCCCGAGGCTGAGTTGTGTTTCCATTTTGATCATGTTCATTAGCATTGGCCTGGAACTTAAATTTTGCAGCCTGAATTCGAGGACTAAGACCTGAATTTATGGTAGTGCTGGTACATTGCGAATGTAAACTCTGCATAGACTGAGACAAATAACTTGGAGAAGCTGGAGAGGTGCAAAATGAATTATTTGGATAAAGAGAAGTACTGCTTGTTGGATCTTGGGATGACCCATTCTCTTCTGTCCTTACATTTACTCCATGGTTTGAAGGAAGACTAATCAATGAATCATTAAGGGGAGTTTGCTTATCTGAACCTGGCTTTAAGAATGCTGAATTTGTGCAAGAATTTATTTTTGTGTTACCAGCTACAACATGATTTACTATGGATGGTCTGGCTGGTGTGGTCAAAGGAGACTTTTTTAGATTTTCAGAGTTAGTGTCTACATGTAAAATATTTGCCTGGCAAGAAACAGACCGTGAACCTGCTCCTGCAGGAATGGTGTGCTTGTCTTTGTTTTTCCGAAGAAGGGCTTGGTTTGCTTTATTATCATCTTTTGACAATTTTAATTGTTCAATAATTTTTTTCATTTTATCTATTTCATCTTGTAACTCTTTGGTACGTGCTTCCTCTTGACAAAGCTTGGCATTAAGTTGTTCTCTTTCTGTGTCAAACTCTGAAATCTGTTTTTTAATCTGATCCTCCATCTGCGCTTCCATTTGTGATCGAAGCTGTTTTTCTGCAGCCAAAGCTTCTTCTAGTTCAGCACCCTTTTTCTTTTCTGCTTCTAGTTTTGATGTTACATCTTCAAGCTTTTGAGATTCTTCTATTATTTTTCCAGACAAAAGCTTGCATTCCTTAACAAGGATAAGAACTACATGCTTATTTTTAGCTCGTTCTTCTTCAAGACGAAGCATTAGCTTCTTGTGCTCTTGCTCTATGTTTTGTAGACGAGTATTTTCCGACTCCAGCTGTTAAAAAAGAAATCGATTACCATAGTTCATGTTATCATATGCAATATCAAATAAACCTTGATATAATTAAAGTAACCATGAATTTCCATTTATATTGAAAAGAGTAAGAGTTTGCAATTAAAACTCAAACAGAAATATGCAACACACTTTCAAAGCATAGGATTATAGCAAATAAAAAAACATTTATTCTGCCACTTCTACAGGGCCAATAACAGTAAGAAATTAAATACTCTTTATGCATTTACACAAATGTTTTGCAGCAGGTTTTATATAAATACTGCTCTAGATATTGTCCTTTATTTTACATCTAGTATAAAAATCAGTAAAAATAAATATAAATTGTGCAATGTTTCATTATATGATGATGATTACAAAGCCAATTGTGAGTACACTGTTATTTCATGGGGGGGGAGGTAACTTAAGCTATTTTAAATTCAAAGGAGATCTGTAAATCCACATATACCAGCAAATGAACATATTTACAGTGCTGCCAAAAAAATCATAACTATATATTTTAACTAATGTTGCAGAGGTATATTTATCAGGTTTTGAAGCCAGTTCTTGCAACTTAGTGCCATGAAGTTGAAGATTTTTCGGAGTTAATTAATTTTCTCAGGCAAACATCTTCCGTTACTTTTTGGCAGTTCACTTTCTTGAATTACATTCTTATACTTTATTGAAATATGTACACACAATGAATTACTACTTGAGGAGTAATTTTCCCATTAAAAAATGGAAAAGCAGAAAAAGCAAACAGACAGCACCCCAAAACCTCATCCAGTTTTTGGTAAACTCCTCCCATTTTTGGTATTATGCATGGTGTATAAAAGAAAATTAAATTTAATTCATACTGCATTAAATATATATGCAATGACCTGTTTTGCACTATTTATATCTGTCTTTTATAGGGATTCTGGTTCTGGCAAAAGGAAACTTGTGCAATTACTATTGAAAATTTGTGCCCTGGGGAAATACATATGACACTGAATGCACTGATCTGTAACGAATGCTTATGTGCTTTCTAAAAGTTCACTGGTTAATAACGCTCTCTGCACCAGAATGAAGTAAACATAAAATGCAGTTTTAGCATGGAATTTTCTGCCCTTTGGCAAAGACCAAGTCAATAAATCCAATAGATTCATATCCCGGCAATTAAAACATATGGTATTTTATAAACATTTTTACCAAAGAGAAATCACAATTCCTGTGCTAAATATGACCTTAAGAATAAGCAACTGTAAAATTACATTTACTGATGCTTATGACAATTTTAGCGCACACAGATTATCATTTTCTCCAAAGGCTGTTCTTTTGTGTGCCACAAAGTATACAATAGGTACTAGTAATAACAAAATCTCTCCTTGGTGGTTTAAATTCCATTTCACTGACCTTCAGAGGGTTTATTTATGAATGTAAGCACAAAGTGTTAAATAGAACAGATTTTGTATTTTAACCTTGCTGCCATACACACTCCTTACAAATGACACATGGTGTTCAGATAAACAGGGTACAAATGCAAAGTATAGTGCATAATCAATGCAACGGAACCCTAGAATTATCCCCTACGTTGAACTGCCGGTAATCGCAGAGTTCCCTTAGCAGGTCGTGCCAGCATGTACAACTGGGTTGTAACCAGAAAGTTACACACTAAGAATGTTATTAAAGGGATACCGTCAAGATTTTTATGGAGTACTTTTTATTTCTAAATTACACTTTTTACATGGCAAATAATTCACTCTACTATTTAAAATGTTATTCTTGAACAAACAAATGTATTGTTTTAGTTGTTATATTGGTGTGTAGGCAGCCATCTCAGTGCATTGTGCCTGAGCCTTTCTGCTTTCAGCTAACCTATTGTTTCTCCTACTTCCACTACTCACAAGCCGGACTTGGATTTCTTACTGTTGAGTGCTATTCTCATATCTACTGGGAACTGCTATCTTGCTACCTCTGCACTGTTCTGCCGATTGCCTGCTGGAAGGGGGTGATATCACAACTTGCAGCTCAGCAGTAAAATGTGACTAAAGTATATCCGAGCACAGGTCACATGGCTGTGGCACCCTGGGAAATGAAGAATATGGCTAGCCTAATGCGAAATTTCAAAATTAAATAGAAATTTCAAAATTAAATAGAAAGTTTGTGTTTTTTGAAAGATGGATTTCAATGCAGCATTCTACTGGAGAAGCTCTATTAACTGAAACATTTTGAAAAAAACATGTTTTTCCATGACAGTAAGGAACCTTGTATTGAACATACTTTACCCTTTGTTTTAAACACAAGAAACCTAAGGTCTTTGTTATTTCTAGAGCTTAACGGTGCAAACTGTAGAACTGAACCTACATTTGGTCATTGCAAGGTAATTAATTAGATTACCTGTATACAACCCCCTTACCTTCCACCTTCGTTGTGTCCGTTTTGTTATCAGAAGTCCATTATGCAGGGGTATTGTCTGTGCACTGGTAATCTATCTACCTTGCAATGACCAAACATGGAGTAGCTGCAATCTCCCTATTTAACCTGTTTAGCTCAAGAAATAAATTAAAAAATACAGACACTGCAATTTGCGTACAATTCCCCTAAGCAAATGCTTTCTGCATTGCAGAATTGTGTGCAATTTGAGATGCACACTATTCACACAATTATGTTGGAATTCTGGGAGATAATGCTGCATTGTCAGTACAAAATGTGCAGATCAATTTTAGTACATTAGGAAATACTCATTATTTCATGGCTGGTTAGCATTTTCACAGCACTGACAACTCTTAAACTACTCATCATCTTCAAGACAGCAGTGACGGCTTGTTGGCCAAGATACTTTGTCGTCATTTGTCACAATGTCATTTAATTCTCTTGGCTCTCAGGCTGTTAATTAGATCCCCACCCCCAAGAAATCTGAAAACAGAGTCACTGTAATTGACTTGACATTTGTTTGCTGGCTCTGTTAAAGGAAGGAGAGGAGACCCAAGCTGTTCACCACTGATATAACAGTATCATGCACATTTCAGAGATGGTTGCTCTAGAAAAATATCCTTTGCCTGACACATAAGAAAAGCTAGAGAATAAAAAAACCCACACACCAAAGTAATGCACTCTGATGCACCACTCTTTCATGCACCTGTCTTTGTCACGTTCTAATACAAAAAAAAAATATGTTTGCGGACACCCTGCATATGTCTTTGGTTGTTTGCTTAGCCTGCTAATAATAAAGGTGGCCATACAAGTTCAGATTTTAGTCTTTTTCTGATTAACGTTCCGATATCGGTTGTACGACACCAGGCGTATGAAAGAGACTTCCTGGAAATGCATTGTAGTTCCCCCAAGGATATTGTCAGATACACAATACACATACCTCCCAACATTTGAAAAAACGGAAAGAGGGACAAAAAGAAACGCTGCATGCAGCACTGTAACATTTTTTACCACACCCTAAATACCACTCCTATTTGACTTAATTAGGCAGGTTATTTAAAACTTGAACACATTTCTGGGGGTTTTGGGGTCTTGTTTTATGTGTTATTACAGTTTTGCTAATACAGGTGAAATTGCCCTTTAAGCTGCAAGTCTCTGTTCCCCCAAGAGACCTGTTAAGCTTATTTGTTACAACTGTATCTAAGTGAAGGTGAAGCTTGTTAGGATTTCTTGGCCAAAAGCGAATTTTTAATTAAGTTTGTATCTACTTTAGCGTTCAATACAGGAGACCAAAGTGAAAT
Organism: Xenopus tropicalis; assembly: GCF_000004195.4. NCBI lineage: Eukaryota > Metazoa > Chordata > Amphibia > Anura > Pipidae > Xenopus > Xenopus tropicalis. Next base: position 68,626,591 of record NC_030679.2, read on the forward strand.
GAGGGACTTGTCAGTAAGATTCCGGGACTGCGGGCTGAGCTGTTAAAAGAGGGACTCTCCTGCGAAAATCGGGACAGTTGGGAGCCATCAATACATGCACAGATTGTATTATTATCCAACTTACATTTTCTAACCTGTCTGTTAGGTCAAAAAAAAAAAAAAATGACCAAACTATGTTTTTTACGATTATATTGGTGCGTGTATGGGCAGCTTAAGAATATGGCAATTTGCTGATAAAGGGCATATAGAATCCCTTGAAAACTTGATGCAAGAACAAACTATTGCAACAAATAAAAAGTAGCCTCCCCCCAGGGTCTCTGCCTCTAAACTAAAAGGAAAACTAGAATAAATATTTAACCAACAGATAATCTGATATAAACTAAAGGTCCCCATACACTGGCAGATCCGCTCACTTGGCGATGTGGCCAAGCGAGCAGATCTTCTTCCGATATCCCCCACTTACGGGTGGGCAATATCGAAAGAATCCAGGGTGATTTGATCGTTTGGCCCTGGGGCCAAACGATCAAATTATAATGCCGGGCATAGGTAAAGTCGGTCTGGGGACCGCAGCAACAAGCCGACGCGGTCCCCAATCTGACTAGACTTTCTAATCTGCCCGATTGAATTTATTTCTGCAGAAAGTGCATCTGCATTTTCAGGTGATTGCCATACCAATTTTAACCCATGCCTATGGAAAACAAAGTTCTTGATATCACCCTGTTTGTCACTTCCACTTCAATACAGACAAGTCATCTGATCTCAGGTTAAGAGTAGTATTAATCATTATTCAGGTAAAATTTTGTTTTTAAGACAAAAATCTAATTTATACACTTAATTCACCCCAATTGTATTAGTTAATAATTTAACTACTGTAAACAGGAAGAATTGAGGAAAATAAAATATTTGAGAAATGTTAGAAATCTTGTGTAACCTGTAGTAATTTAAACAAGTTAGGCATTATATGTTGATTCAAAGCATGTTGATGAAAGCAAACGGAGTTGAAAGAATGTGACTGCACACCCTATGGCCCATGGATCGAATTTCGTTGTGTTACAGTGCTTCTGAAACTAAATGCGACCCACAAAGCTATTGTTAGCCCTGTACTTGCAGCATAACGTATGATCTAATGCAACCTTTACATGCTGCTGCTGCTGCCCTCGATATTCTACCTTCCTGCAAGTACTGTGTAGTAACTGAAACTTTTATTTCTTCTTTACAGCATGTTACACTTATATTTAGAATTTAGTGATAGGCTTTAGCAAAAGAGGTGGACATCTATCACACAAAACTTGTGATCCAGTGATCCACAACCAGTTGCTTGTGAGCAACATGTTCCTGTTGCCCCCAAACCAGGTAGTTATTTTTAAATTCCTGACTTGGTGGCAAATTTTGGTTGAATAAAAACAAGATTTACTACGAAATAAAGCCTGCTGTAAGCCGATAGTGTGCATAGAGGCTGTCTAATAGCCAGTCTTAGCCCTTATGTGGCACCACCATGAACTTTTATGATGCTTGTGTTGCTCCCCAAGTCTTTTTACATTTAACTGTGGCTTACAAATAAGAAAGGTTGGGGGACCACTGGTGTAGAGGAAATATACATTTTACACCAAGGTACTACACTACAATTTTTTTTTATATAAATAAAAGTAGCCTTCAGGTGTATTCAGAAAGTATATAGTCTAGATAGACAGATACTGGATATTCATTTACAAGTACAGGTATGGGATCCCTTATCCAGAAAGTTCTAAATTACGGAAAGGCAATCTGCCATAGATTCCATTATAAGCAGATTTCTTTTTCTCTGTAATAGTAAAAAATAACCTTGTACCTGATCCTAACTAAGATATAATTAATCCTTATTGGAGGCAAAACAAGCCTATTAGGTTTATTTAATATTTAAATGATTTTTAGCTGAACTTAAGTTATGGAAATCCAAACTACGGAAAGATCCCTTATCTGGAAAACCCCAGGTCCCGAGCATTCTGGATAACAGGTCCCATACCTGTAGTAATTAAGGTTGAATAACGACACGGATCTATCAAGTTCTATCAAGTTATCATTTAGACAACTTGGTTCAAGACAAACTTATTTTTACACATTTATTGTGGGAATGAGCATGGTAATATTACCTTTAACAATACAAGCTTACCATTTTTCACAACCCTTGTAGATAACAAAGGCTATAGTTTATTTTTCCAAGATCTCTCTTGGCTCCCCATAATCCTCCACAATAAATATAATACACTACTACACTTTAAGGCACTTTAGGGAATAAAATGATAGGTTGAAGAACCCACTAATAAATTATTAAGTATGTAGACTACTATTGAAAATACATATACCGTATACTTGTAAAATACATTTATTAAAAGGTGTAGTTCGCATTAAGCTACCTTGTAGGATGTTACAGAATTGCCTTTTTTTTTTAGCAACTTTATAACCGGTCTTTGTTTTTCATAGCTTTTAAATTACTTGCTTTATTCCTCCCTTTTCTAGCATTCAAATTGGGGTCACTGAACTGAACTGAGGCTACAATTTTATTGCAATTTATGTTTGTATTTAGGCCCTCTCCTTTTCATCTTCCAGTTCCTTGTTGAAACTACTACCTGACCAAAAGAATAAATGGTTGCACAATGTAATCTACACAAGCAGGGGGAATAAAAATTTAACAATTCTTCTCTATTTCTCACATGTGAGAAATGTTGCTAAGCAGTTCTTGTGGGGGTTTTTTTCTCCCTTGTTAATTTTCAAAAGTGTGGAGAATTACGCAAGTTTAAGTGTTAGAATTTTAACAGTAAAGAAACTTGAACATTCTCAAGTGGATCTTGGCAAGTTTGAGCTCTTACATTGTGAAGCTGAAACAACACCATTACAATACAAAAATTTAAAAAAAAAAAGGAAAAGGCAATTTTTTTTCAATTTCAAACATTAATAAAATAGGCATCTCGACTTGGAAGGGTTGAACTTGATGGTCTTTTTTCAACCCTATGTAACTTTTTGATTATGCCTGCAAAAACAAAAATTATAAAATCTAAAAAGCTTTAATTTGCCTCGACTAGGCTCATTGGATAATTTCTGTTTATTTGTTACAATCCCACATGGTTGTTATTATTAATTGCAAAACAAAATCCTGTTGCAGTAGGAAATTTGCCAATTTGTCCAAAAGAAATGTTTTCAAACATGCCAAAATTGGGATAGAAGAAAGCTGCAAACTATAGAAAGAATTGATCACCCAATGAATGTTTAACACATTATTGGAAACAGATGTATTGGGGTTTTAAAGTGCTAAACTGATATTTTGCCCAGGATACTATTGCCATATTCCTTTCAGCAGGAATGTAAATATACTTGTAGTATTTTCTTCAATTCCCCCATAAAACCTATGCTTGCCTACTGAGTACATTGTATATACCTTCTTTTGCCTTCTCTCTGCTGCAGCCAGTTGTGCCGACATTCTTTCTTGCATTTTCCTGCAGTGAGACATAACAGCCTCCAAAATAGTGAGTGGATTGCTACAGATTGGCTTCTTTTCTTTAACAACCAGGCCTGTTTCAAAGTCTCTTTGTAGAGCCAAGAAGGGATCACCAAGATTAAATCTCCCATATCTTTCTTGTACAAAAACTTCTTTTCTTCGTGCCTATCAAAGTTAAGAAATTTGTTAGAAAGTGAATTTAGTGATTTATTATCAAGTAGAATTTTACATTACAGAAGGAAAAAGTGACCATTTATATCTTTATCTGAAGCAAAAAAAAAAAAAAAAAGACATTAGTCCACTCTAAAATAATACCGTGACACGTGTGACACGAGATTTTAAGAATTTTGGAAACTAGTGCAATTAGCATCAGAATTTAATAATCAGCCCTGAAGCATCGGATTATATGATAGGGGAACCTCATTTTCTGCTTGATAATTTGCAACAAACCCTAAACTAAGCTTCTCAACAGCTGCTCAGAGGCCACTGAGCATGTGAGTGTCACTGACATTTCTAACAAAATCCAAGATGGGGAGCTCCTGTGACAACTGTAAAGACCTAAATCATTACTACAGGTGTGAGATCTATTATCCAAAATGCTCAGGACATGGGGTTTTCCAAATCTTTCCATATTTTGAATCTTCATACCTTAAGTCTGCTAAAAAATCTTTTAAACCATCTTCATATACTCCATTTAAATTAAATAAGTCAATTTAAAAACTTAATTTTACATTTTATTTAGTACCTTAAGTCTGCTCATAAAACATTTAAACATGAATTAAACCCAATAGTATTGTTTTGCTTCCAATAAGGTTTAGTTATGTATTAATAACTCAAATACCTTAACACTATGTTAATCTGCTGACATTTTGGATAATGTTTCACATTAACAATAATAACCTTTGAGGCTGCAGTGGATTCCTAGGCACTTATCAGAGTTATTACAGTTTTGGAAACTCATTAAAAAGTGCATCCTAATTCAAAAATAAAGAAAAAATTATCGGAAATGGGCAAATTAGTTGTTTGATGCTCAGCAATATTGGGATACATTTCCAGGACCCATTATTAAAACATGTACAGTGTGCCTTTTATATCCCACACTTTACCACGCTAGGCATATTTTTTTTACTGCTAGCCAAATTTTAAAAATGTTAATTCATTTCACATTGATTTGAAGTATATTAAAACAAAGGTGTTTTAAATCATTGTGAAAACTGGATATCAGTTATTTATGAACATGTGTGCTTGGTACAAAGCACAAATCAATAAGTAACTTCTTTTTTTATCTATAGCATGAAGGAGTTACCATTTAGAATAACCTTCAAAATACCTAATTTATACCACAGATAACTGAATCAACTCATAACACAGGGAACCGTTTTTCTTGCCATTCAAAGCCTTGGGTTAAAAACACACAGATCAGACACACAAGTCAACTGCAAAAAAGGTGCAATTGCTATAACAAGTAGCTCGCTCCAGGATAGAGTTTAACAGTTACTAAACGTCACCCTTCTGGCAGCTCTGCTTGTCATGCTCCTGCCAATTCTATTTAACTAATCAGGGCCTGGCAAGTATACAATGTGCCACCTGCTGAAGCCTTCTGCATTTAGCATTTGAGCATTGCCATTATGGTCTGGTGAATGGCAAGTATAAGCCAAGTGATCAGATAACTCTTTGGGGTTCAGGAAAAATAATTACACTTCTTCTTGAAATATAGATAACTTCACACATTTATTTTACTATACTAACAATTTAAAGTAGCCCACATGCAAGCATCACGCACTGTGTCACACTAATTAACAAACATTATAATTTTTTATTGCTCTGTACTGTCAAAATAAATCAAGCAGAAGTGGATCACAGTCCCAAAGGATCTTCAATGGCCAACCAATCTTCATTGGGGGCAAGTATTGCTGTGTTCTTTGCTACCAAGTTCTACCTATTGTCAGTACAGGCAGCAATTGCCAGAATTTTCCAGTTGAAGCCCTCCTTGCAGGTCAACTATTTGTCAGAGCCCACTTTAGTTCACAACAAGGTTAAATAAATAGGAAAAAATATTGGTGTCTCAACACTGCCATAGTTCCTAGAATATCTAGGACAGCAAATATTTTTTTCAACTTTCAAGCTGTGTTTCAAGTGTATCTAGAAGAGCAAGCAGGAATTCTCCCCAAGTTTCAACACAAGTATAATTTGTACTGGGCCTCAAGCCACTGCTCCGTACCCCCCCCCCCCCAGGGGTCAGCCCAACAATTTACTGCTCTAGGCAATGGCACCATCATTACTCTGTATATACCTTATCATATCTTGGCACTTCTCAAGATTAACCTTAGCAAGCTTACTCTTAAATACCCTTAAATGTAAAAAAAATAAACCCTCAAAAAAGAATTGCTGAGAATGCTTTTTATGCCTCCTAAACTTGACCATTCAAACAGCAATGTAATTAAGAAAGCTATATGATAGCCAACACTAATTCAAGCATAGTAAAATCAGAATGGTTTCAGACACAACGTAATGTGAAACAGACACTTTATGAATTCCAAAAGGATGACTTCGGTTACAAATAAAGTAATAATAATGAATACCGTAATGTGCTAAATTTACAAACCAGCAGGGCACACGTGCAATGGTCTATAAAGTACACTTTCATTAAGTAACTGGAGTTAGAACGCTTTAAATTAGCTGTGTTTTCTGTATTTTTCTGCCACGGTCACAATTTTGTGGTTATGAAAGTAACTGAATAGGGTTATAATTATCTGAGCAGACTTTAAGAAGATTTAGCAAGTTGATTAAAAACAAACTGTGCAATATACTACATTTTTACTACAGCTTTAAATATTTAGACAAAGTATAGTGGCTTTTAAAGAGCTGCCAGGACATTTTAATTATATTAAACAATCATCAGTTTTAAGTGTCAGTAAAACATACACACACTGCTTGAGCTTCCATATCCCAACACAACTAAAACTATGTCATACTATATTTATAGCCTATATTGAATTATACAGACTTGCGTGCTCCTGGAATGATCAGAAGAGAGTGAATACAACAGGTCTGAATTCTAGCTTGAGGTATCCAAATGCCCCTAGTTTCAGAGAAATCATCCAGTAAGACATTAAAACCTAGATCTTTCTAGCATTCTATTATATCCCTAGCATTCTGTTATATCCCTTAGGCATCGGTCACAGTAAATGCCTATGTTTTATGCACACAACCCTGATGCCAGTGTGCATCATTAATTTGCTTGTCAAGGGGCCACATGAGTATGTTGTATATTGCTGAAATACAAATACTAAGAAATATTAAGAAATTCAAATTTTCCACAAAAATGTTCATTCACACTGGACAGCAAATGAAGCTTTAAAAGAACAGGTCATGAATGGTAATTTGTTTCTCTTTTGCAAAGTGTTGAAGTTCAAAGTGGTGGGGAAAGCATAAATATAATGCTGTTACAACTACCATGGGTCAATGGTAGGAAAGGAGCAAAGTAAGAATTTCATAGTATGTGTCACCTCTCCACTTTCCCTTATATAACTTAGCAATTGTAAAACTAGTGGCAGCAAATAATAATCAACAGGTTCAGACAGGGGTTATCCTAATATCCCATTACAATTGCACTTAATACTATCATCACAATATGTAGCATAATAAAAAAGGAATAGCACAAGAAGCTTAACTTACCCTCAAGGCTTCAATAACAAGGTCTCTTGCTTCCAATTCTCCTTCTAGAATACTTAAAAGGAAACGTAATTCTGGCTTGCTCAGATTTTCCACATTAAAGTCTTTCTTCTAGAAAAAAAAACAAAAATATGCCAGCAGTTTTATGTGGAGCTGTTTAATTAAGAGTATTATAACATTTGAAGATAAACTATTGTTTTGTAAAAATGCAGACCTGCAAACAAAAAACAAAGAAAATACAGGGCTTCCTTGAGCCAAAGTTCTTTGCGCTCCTTGTGGCCCATTTTGTAAAACAAGCGCAAACAGTATAGTGGCACATGGTCCAGCTACAGAGAGGTACAGCAGGCGCAGGAAATTACTGAACAGTGTTCTGCACAGATATTTGCTCCTAGCATTGCAACTGATGATGGTAAACAAACCCTCTAGATGGCATGGTCATGAATTATAAAATTGCATAAACACCAACCATTCTATATGCTTCTCTCTCAAGACAGAATTTCATTTTACCTCCAACCCACATCAAGAGAAACACAACCCACATCATCTTGGATTCCATAAAAAGGGAATGTATCATATTGTACTACATTTTCCATTTCTTTAGTTTATACTATTAGTGTCTTACACTAACAACAGAGATTCATATTATGGCATTGTATCAGTGAGTCTTCCACCAAAAAGACTTCCAACAGAATTTTTCACCCCAAAAGAACTACCTAATATATACTCTTTATAGTGGAGTATAATATTTCCTAATGGTATAGAATGAACAGTTAGATTACATTCACTTAATGCAAAATAGCAATAACTGTCGCTGAAAAAGAAACTAACGAGCAAGAAATCAAGAGTGTACCAGGCACAGGCTATGGTATATAGGTCATAGAAAGAGAACAACACAATTACTTTAAGAAGTAAAAAGATATAAAACAGGTGAAACTAAATGAGATTTATGCTGGCCACAGTATGACTGATGTTGCTAGTCAATTTGGTCATAATATACAGGTATGGGATCCCTTATCCAGAAAGTTCCGAATTACGGAAAGACCATCTCCCAAGAACCTTGTACTTTATCTCAACTAAGATATAATTAATCCTTATTGGAGGCAAAACAATCCTATTGGGTTTATTCAATATTTAAATGATTTTTAGCAGACAAGTTATGGAGATCCAAATTATGGAAAGATCCCTTATCCGGAAAACCCCAGGTCCCGAGCATTCTGCATGACAGGTCCCATACCTGTACTGGCAATTACATGTACACAACACATCCCGTTAGGACAATGATCTCACCAGTAAATGCATGAGGTCATTAGCTGCACAGCCTGTGTGTGCAATGACAAGCAAGCCGGTATGTGCCAGGAGAATACACAACACTTTCTAAATTTTCTGTTTCTAAATGGAATATATTTTTGGTGCTTTCATCTCATCATAGTTGTAGACTGGGACATGCAAAATTTTGCCTGCAACAATGAGAAGTGTCTCAAATCTACTAATTAATCAGAACACCTATAAAACCTGCTTTACAAGTACATTGTTAGTACTAGAACAAAGCACAGCCTTCTGAATTTGTATTGCATTTGTTTGTACTAAATAGTGCTTCACTCATTTTAAATTTAGCTGGAAATTTTGCAGGGTCAGGAAGTAAAACTCTAGGATCACCATAGAATTGGCAACTATAATATACCATTTTAGTTTGAGGTTTGTGCAAGTACTGTTAGCTGTTGACAATCATACCCTTTGCCCCACTAGATAACTGTGTGCACACTGGCAGCTTTTATTAGTGCTTATTTCACATGACTCTGCTTTCCCATGAAAGGCCTCTTCAATAGTGTGTAGAATAATACTGCTTTCAGAGTGTGTGGGGGCAGAATAGATTTACTAGGAGCTAGAAGCTCTTTGTGAATTAAACATTACCTTTATTGGTAGCTGCTTTCAAACATGTGACTCTCAGCAGCTTTATGTATGCCAGCCTGAAAGACAGATACACAGTACAGACCTTCCGCCTGTTTTCTAGAGCCTGATGTCTCATTTAATTCATAGAGATGTTTTAGTTTATCATTCTGGGCTAGTTAGTCCTACTTCTTTTGTGTAAGACTTGAAACTTATTGGCCTCCTAAATGAAGTGATTCAACCTACAATGGCTTGCTTAAGTTCTTGATTTTTTACTTGCTTTCCATGTGCAAAGAGAGTGATTTGTAAAGGAACAAAAAATGCAGCCCTACCATATTAAAATTTCCAGGGAGGAAGATTTTAAGGAAAGCAAACCAATTACTATAACCCTCAAAAGAGGTTTAATCTTAAAGAGTAAAAGCCCTACATAGGTTCTAGATCCAAGTACAGGTATGGGGCCCAATATCCAGAATGCTCGGGACCTGGGGTCTTCCGGTTAAGGGATCTTTCCGTAATTTGGATTTTTAAGTCTACTAAAAGATTATTTACACATTAAATAATGTGTTTTGATTCCAATAAGGATTAATTGTATCTTAGTTGGGATCAAGTACAGGTATCAGACCCCTTATCCGGAAACCCATTATCCAGAAAGTTCTAAATTAAAGAAAGGCCATCTCCCACCATAGACTCCATTTTAATGAAATAATTCACATTTTTAAAAATATTTTTTTTTGTAATAATAAAACAGTACCTTGTACTTGATTCTAACCAAGATATAATTAATCCTTATTGGAGCTAAAACAATCCTAGTTGGTTTAATTACTGTTTAAATATTTTTTTAGCAAACTTAAGGTAGGAGATCCGAATTATGGAAATACCCCTTATCCAGAAAACCCCAGGTCCCGAGCAATCTGGATAACAGGTCCCATACCTGTAAGGCACTCTTATTATTACAGAAAAAAGGAAATCATTTTTAAAAATTAGAATTATTTGCTTATAATGGAGTCTATCGGAGATGGCCTTTCTGTAATTCACAACTTTCTGGATAACGGGTTTCCAGATAACAGATCACATACCTGTACTGTACCTGTACTGATAACCTCACTGTTTGTGGATTACATCAGACTCTTTTCCAATAACTGTTCAGTCTGCAGCATATTAAAATTTAAAAAGCAACACCATATATGGCATTCAATGTATGTGTATAAACATGGTATGGGTGTGTAAGAAAAGAGGCCTAAAGATAAAGATTCCTGAAATTAGCATCAATTCAAGGTACACATCGCTCAAGTAGTACAGAGCTCCCTTGTACAGCACCATATGCTAGGTGTGCCACCAGAGGTGCAGCTCACACACTGAACTTTGGAAAAGTTTTTGTAGCCATTTTTTACCCTGGTCTATAATATCGCTAATTGACTAAAGCACTGTTTGCAGAAGGAAAAATAACAAAGCCCTTTTAAGTAATTCACATTTTTAGGGTACTAGCACATGGGGAGTCACTTGCAGTATAAATGCCTTCTTCTTCACTCACCTTTGGATTGCCACAAATAAAACTCACTTGTGGCGATCCACCTCGTTCTCTTGAAAATGCAAAAGAAGGCAATTTTCCTAAATTAAGCCAGACTTCCGAAAATGCATTTTTGGGGGATTTGTGTCTGCAGTAATGCAGACTTCCTTGGGTGACAAATCTCCCTGTGTGCTAGTACCCTAAAAATATTAAACAACCATGTCTATTTGTCTTGTTGATTATTATCTACACTTAGCTCAGTCTACCACTTTGCACACTGGGAGAAGTAAAACAGGTACCATTCTGTTGCCTACAACCAATTTAGAAAAATAAAATTCAAAGCACAACATCCACACTACTTGCAATGTTCTTTTTTACAAAGCAAAATGTTTAGCATGGAGCAGACCTTTAATTTAGATATTTGGATCTTGTCAACATATAATTAACTACTCTGGTGTAGGCGTTAGATAAGTACATTTACACGCAGTTAAACTGCGGTAATTACACAGAAAGAAAGAACACCATGTAGACAAAAGATAACTTTTTGAAGGTACATATTTAAAAAGACACCCATGTAAAGAGCCATTTAGAAAAGTACTTACAAGAACTTCAAATACACATTTAGCATTTACTGGTATAAAGAAAAAAAAAAAAAAGGTCTTAGCATACCAAAACTCCTATGGTCATAATTAATGACATCCTATGGTCTTGTAAGACTTTTAAGTTCTTTAAAGAACACACTTATCTGTGCCACTGAAAACAAGTGTGGGGGTTCAGACATTTTTTTTTAAAATAGGTGCACTGTAGAAATTTGGCACCAGCCACAGATGTCACTTTTTTTTCTTTTTTTTTTTTGAAGAACAGGCACTCATTGAGCAAATCCTCAGACAGAATTCTTGATTAAAAAGTAGCTTTATTGGAGTACCATAATCGCCTGTTCACAGACACGTAATCATATGGTACTCCAATGAAGCTACTTTTTAATCAAGAATTCTTCCCAAAGATTTGCTGAATGAGTGGCTGTTCCCGCACACTATTCCCTTGACTTATCTTGCACAGCATTCAAGTACCAGACCCACAACTGCTAGAAAATGGCCATGCAAAAGCACTTGTAACCTTGCTGTATATGCTTATGCACTACTTATTCCTATTTTGAAAAAAAAAAAAAAAACTAGACCTATCAGAGACTATTGCATCTGTAGTGTGTAAATTTGGAAAACACAGCATTCAAGATTTTAGATTACTCTCTTTAAGACAATGACTGTATCTTGATGAATTTTATTTTAACTAAGCTAGCCTAAAATCCATGCTGAAACAGTTATTTGACCTTCTTTTTACAGGCATCGAACAAGTTATCCAGAATGCTTAGGACCTAGAGCTTTCCAGAATCTTTCTCATAGTTTGGAAATAAACTATAAAAAAAAATACTATATTTTAAAGGACAAGGAAAGTCTAAGTCACTTGGGGGTGCCAAAATGTTAGGCACCCCCAAGTGACTTAAATCGCTTACCTTGTACCCTGGGCTGGTGCCCCTGTTAGGAGAAAACAGCACCAGCCTGGGGTACCTGTCGAGAGTGCTTCCTCCTTCCTTCTCCCGCCAATTGTCCCGGACAAACGCATGCGCAGTAGAGTGAAAAGCCGACTTCACTGTTCAAAGGCGGCGTGATTTCCCGAAATCGCCGAAAAAGACTCGCAAGGCTTTTTCGGCGATTTCGGGAAATCGCGCCGCCACGTGTGCCATCCCTCCGGCGACTTACATGTTCGCCGATGGGATGGCGGGTCATGGCAACTCGGGGAGATTAGTCGCCCGCGAACAGGGAGTTTTGTTGCGGGCGACTAATCTCTCCGTGTGCCAGAGCCCTTATATAAATTATAGTAGACTTTCTGAAGTAAACACACAACTTTTACCAGTGCAGGGCAGCAGCACATTATATTTTAGTTACTTTTATACACTTTCATTTTTTGGTGTTACTGTTCCTTTAAGTCACTTGGGGGTGACTAAAATTTTGGCACCCCCAAGTGACTTAGACTTTCCTTCTCCTTTAAGTCTACTAAAAAACACAAGTTCAGTTTTAGGGACTTATGAACATCAATGAATCTCATACATCGTACAGGTTTGGGATCTGTTATGCAGAATGCTTCAGACATGGGGTTTTTTGAATAAGGGATCTTTCCATAATTTGAAACTCCATACCTTAAGTCTGCTAAAAATCTTTTAAACATTAAATAAACCCAATAGGATTGTTCTGCCTCCAATAAGGATTTATTAAATCTTAATTAAAGTCACGTACAAACTACTTTTTTAATACAGAAAAAGAGAAATCCTTATTTGCTTAAAATGGCCTTTCCGTAAAATGTTGCTTTGTGGATAACAGGTTTCTGGATAAGGGATCTCACACCTCTACTATACCACACAAATGTAACCTGTTTATGGCAAAATCAATGTGATATTTGTTTGTACACAGTAGTTTACTGGGACTATAGTCGGTGAGTAGTGAGTGAGGCACAGCTAATAGTGCATTATGCATGGATGCCAGTTTGAAAACCCATTGCCTAGCAACACACTACTATTCTCAACCAACTGACAGACAGCCAGAGATATTAGGCATTCCTGATTCAGTATTGAGAATTTATTGTGGCACAGCCTGTAGTAATTTACACTAAGGGGCAGATTTATTATGTGGTGTAAAAAACGCCAACAGAAGTTGCCACGCCAGGCTCGCCGCATAAATAATATCATTTTTGTACATGTTTTTTCTCAGAGCGACTTCCAGTGGAACTTACTTACACAAGGTCTTAAGCAGTGTTAAATAACTGCATCAAATCTGATGGTCAGACAGCATAAAATAAAGCACACCTTGATAAACTCTCCATTTATATCATTTTTTCTGCAAATTTCATTTTACACAGCATAAGAAATGGGCCCCTATAAATGTGCCTGTATGTGTACAGTATATTAACTCATATAGCAGTATTATTAAACGTTGTGACTCTGAGGTCACCAAGTAAATTAGACAGATAAAAACAAAACTACATGTGATTAACTACTGTGCCCAGAAAATGAAATGCCGCAGTAACCTTACACTGATAAAGCCAAGTAATACCCATGACTAATTTTAGCAAAGAGTAATTAGTGCATTTCAGAATACTGTCAAAGAAACCCATACAGTAAATAGTAACGCAGTAAATATCAGCTGAATGCATGCCTCTGTGTGTGCAATTATTCTGATTTGTTTAGAAATCTAAACAATTATAATGGTCAATCCCTTTAATATTTACCATAAAAACAGGATGATATTAACAAATAGAGGTTACTAGCAAAATGTGAATTGGGCACCATGAGATTCCTACCTAACTATAGTTAGCCTGAAGCAAGTACAACTACTGCTCATGAATCAGCTAATTGCCAATTTTGCTCAATTTTCTTTCCTGTAGCACAACTGAACTTTTTATGATGGCCTTTCATTGCATTAGTACCAGGTACTGTTTGCATTACAAATACTTTATGGCTGGTGGGTTACCTGATGATTTAAATATTTACAAACATTTTTCACTGTGCATGGCATGTCACAAGTGTTAAACATGGTTTAAGGTTTCACAATTTCTTTGGGGTTTTTTAAATAATTTTGTGATATTAATAAAGCCCTAGTGGTTTTTATGGAAACTACTATCCTTACATCACATAAATATTTGCTAAATTATAATTATCAGACTTTAGGAGAAATAGTGCGCACTCATGTATGGTTGTACCAAGATCAGTTGAGGAGTTTGTTAACCACTGGCCTTCTAGATGAAGCCGATCTACCACCCTTTGCACTAGTGACACTCATTGTTGCAACTGTATGGAAGACAGGCTGGTCATTCCTGGAATATAATTTCACAATTGCTGACTATGAACAGATAATCATTTATTTCAAATAATTTCTAAACGATTTGTATAATCACCAGACTGTGTGATGGATAAAAAAGTGATTAGGATCACACCATATTTCAATGGACAAAAGCACAAACCATGAGCTTAAAGAATAGGGTTTTTGTTGAGCATATTTTTTACCTATTGTTTTAATTAAAAAATATATGATATGATTTTTCATTATTTCTGAAGCTAAACAAGAATGTCAAACCAGTTTCACTTCAAAGGAGCTGATAAAACTGAGAAGCCCCTGATAATAGGCAGCTAAAAGGTTGCAGTTTAGAGAAGGAAGCCTCTCTAAACGCCTTTGGACACTCACTATGTGGCCACCAAAGGTTGTTTGTGGTCACTGTATTAGAACATTATTGTATGTGATACTGATATTCTAGAAGAAACTGATTATATATATGTATTTCTCAAAGTTTCTGTGTGACTGCTTTTGAAACCCCAGATCCACTGTTTTACACAGTAAAAAAAAATGAATTTCTCTCCACCTAAGTAAATGGAATATGTATACAGGTATGGTATCCCTTATCCGAAAACCCGTTATCCAGAAAGTTATGAATTATGGAAAGGTCATCTCCCATAGACTCCATTATAAGTAAATAATTCTAATTTTTAAAAATGATTTCCTTTTTCTCTGTAATAATAAAACAGTACCTTGTACTTGATCCCAGCTTAGATATAATTAATCCTTATTGGAGGCAAAACAAGCCTATTGGGTTTATTCAATATTTAATGATTTTTAGCAGACTTATCGTATGGAGATCCAAATTACGGAAAGATCCCATTTCCGGAAAACCCCAGGTCCCAAGCATTCTGGATAACAGGTCCCATACCTGTAAGTTGTTTCCCTGCTGGGGTCAATTTCTGTGGCTTTCCTCGTATTTGTTTTCCTATGTTTAGGCAGGCAACACAAAACACATAATAAATTAGAAGAGTTCCCAAGTACCTACTATGGCTATTGAAACTGGACCACAAGTAAAACAGGTATGGGATACATAAGGACCCTGCCCATTTGTTGTGTTTTATTTTCTGAACAAGTTTCCTTTCAAGGCAACTTCGGTGATTTCGGCAAATGGCCGCGTATGCCACTCCACCAGCGATTTACACTCTAGCCGGTGGGATGGCATTTCAGAGAGAGATTAGTCACCGGCGTGGGAGAGATTAGTCTGTCACAGCCCTAATAAGTACAACACTAATGTTAATGTTAGCAGAGAAACCAAGTGATATGTTATCTGTGGCAGTTATCTGAAAAGAAAATACAATATTACAGTCTTTCAATAATGTTCAAAGAATGATACACCTTGCAACCAAAGGAGTCCCTACTGAGTCACAACTCCTTGATCTGATAGAGGAACATTGTAACAAAAAAATACAAAAACAGACAATAAAATTAGAACCAAAGGATTCAAACAGCAAGAACAATTGCAATCAAAGACATTTTAGTACAGCTAAATGTGCTGTCATGAGAACCCTCAATCCAGAGCTTTGGCAAGAACTCAAGTAACTGAATTTATTAATATTAGAGATATTGCTTTCTTTGCACATCAGATGTTATGAATAAAGAATAAAGAAAAAAAATAAATAAAGAATTATGCATTTATGTATTTTTCTATACACTGTATATTCTAATTAATTTGTTAATGCAACAGATGGGGAACATTCGATGATAGAACAAATACCCAATGGCATAATTTATGATTAAACAGACCCTGCCACTGCTAGGGCCCTAGGAGGTACAGAAGGCCCAGAAGGGCACTGACTCATAGCAGAGCAACACATGTTATGAAAAGGTCTATTCCTATAATTCAGAGGGGTCTATTTATATCTACTTATACCACTGTAAATAATATATATATATATATATATATATATATATATATATATATATATATATATATATAATAGGTTGGATGTCCCTTTCATGCATATTTACGTGCACCAAGAGTTTCAAATGTATGTTGCAGCAACAGAGATAAAAGGTTAAAAGTGGGACACAAGAAGGATTTGATTATGCTTTATGAGTGCCATAGCAAATATTTCAATAACAAAGGAGAGTGTTCTTTCTTACGGAGAGGAGGAGGATTCTAGCAGCAGACTGAAGGGAAAGATGGGGAGTAAAGGTGGCCAAGTATTAACAGGTTGCAGTGATCAAGGATGCATGCATAAGCTGTTGCTTTAGTCACAAACGGATGGATTTTGAAAATATTGCATTGTTAAAAATAACAGGATCTTACTGTGGTGTTTATATAATTAAAGGCATAGGGACATAGATCTCAGCATCTCAGTCAGCATCCTGTATCGACAGACTTTAATGAGCATGTACTAAAAGTGAATGTAAGAGAAGGGCCAGAAGTTTAGATGGTAGGATCAGTTGTTTGTTAGATAAATAAGTGTAATCTCGAATTAATGAGCATGTGTATTTCAGAGGTTAGTGAAGGAGTGGATATGAATATTTGGATATCATAGAGGTGATATTTAAAGCCAAATGAATGGTGGCAAGGATTTGTTAGCATTAGATACAGAGAAGAATTGGCTGGAAAGTAGAAATCCCTACTTATAAACAGGGAAGCACATCCATAATCTGAGCCAAAACCAGAGACTGAGCCAAGCCTCAGAACTCTGAGGACTCTTGCATACAAGTGTCTCTTTCCTGTTTTCCCTTGTGGTGGAGTTAACACAGCCCTATATTACCTATTAGTTTGTACTTGTGGGACAGGCAACCAGCGAACACAGGTAGAATGTATCTGGATGTGTTGTGCCTGTATTAGGTGCTCACCTGTACCACAGGGAGAATAGACTGGGCTGCTTTAACTCCTGCATTCTCCTGCAGTGGAACACATGAACTATCCACCACAGGGGAACACAGGAAGAAACGCTAGTAAAATCCCTTAGTAGGACTTGACAAAATGTTAATTGCACAGTCAAACCATATCCAGACCCTTAGAGTCAACTGGCATTTAAATGCTTGAAAACTGAACAATTTTGTAATGCATTTTTAGAAATGTCCTTTTCAGATTTGAATATGTAATTATGGTTTTGATTCTTTTTGGGATTTTAATATGATTAAATGAATCCCTGTTATCAACCAATCTGATGTAATTTGAATTCTTCAGAAGAATCATCACATTACAAAACTGACACCATTACAGATAGCTACTTTGAAAAGATATGCTCTCAGGACAACTAGTGCAAATCCACACAGCTGTCCTGCTAGTTGTGGCTGTATCTCATACCCCCGTTCCTGTGTGATTCAGGAGAAACAGGAAATGGAAAGTAAATGGAGGTATAATAAATCACTGATCTCGTTAGCACATAGGATAAGGCAGGGTTTGCTCAGCAGTCTCCTCTGCAATCACTAGCAAGCGGCAATAGGGCAACCCTCATTATGCACTTCTACCTTCCCCTCTCTCAGAGCCAGAGTGTGTGATACATTTCAGCATAACAACAACCCAGGGCAGACACATTTACATCCCACAGCAGTGTGACACTACAACTTCCAGTGTTTTGCTAGGAGCTGGATTTGTGTAGAAATTGTGGGCGATGTAATTCCAACACATCTGGAGGCCGTAGGCTCAGTGCAAATCGCTAGGCACCAGCAGTTATGGGATCGGGATTACACTTGATATATGATGCAGCCAGTGACAGCTCCTAAGCATAGAGCAGCGCTCAGAGCAACCCCCTCCCCCTGATCCCACTGCCGGGGCAGCACTTGCATGGAGTAACTGCAGTACAATGAGGCGCTTACGTTATCCGTGTCCCCTTGGGCAGTGCAGAAAGGCTCAGCCTGCTCTTCCTTGATCCTCTCCACCGTCGCCATCTTCCAGCTGCTGAGGACTGCATGTAAGAAGAGCCAGGCAAGAAAAGATACGAGAGGACAACCCCCACCAGTAAGCCCACACTTAACCCTCTGCCTGCCCGTCTGAGGCACACTTACTCCTCCTACCGAGGCCTGCCTAGAGTTAACTCTGGATTTACCTGCACATTCCTGCTTTAGGCTTCCTGACTGCCAAGCACAAGTGACCCTCAACATTACAGCAGTTTGCTTTGAAGTGAGCGAACTCTTAGTCACATCATTCGTATTTTCATGTTATAATCTCATTACAGAACACATTTAACAAAAATGGGAGCTAATAAGAACACAATCAGAATGTAATCTTATTCAATTATTTCAAAACCGCAGGACCAGCTACATTATTAAAGCTGTCTCTTTATATACTGATTAAACTGTTTCATACTATTTGTGGTATGCTATGTTGGACATTCCCAGGACATGATGGAAAATTCCACCTGCAGAAGCACTATGTCATCCAGTGGGGGTAACTACCCTACAGCAGTCTAGGGGGTGGGGTGAGGGACAGGTATGGTTGCCACATGGCCTAGCCCTAGACTGATTGCATTTCATTAAATTTTATGAAAAATTGAAATAGGAAAGAAAGATAAAAGATTAAGAAGGCTGATATGTTTTCCACAAAAGGGATCTAGACTGCAGGTTCTGCTGCACTGTAGTCCTGCTTCCCAGCCAGGTACTTAAACTCCTGCCACAATCCAGCAGTGAGTGGGAAGGAGCAAGTTGGGATGATCAAGCTGAAGGTGAGAGCTAGAATTTCTTGCAGGGCTCCTTTCTGGTGTAGTTACACCACTGATGTTAGGGTGGCCGTACACTTTCCCATGACCATTGGTTGTAGGAAGATCGTTTGTCCACGTTAAGGCTGATGCCACACGTGGCGTTTTTCTGCTGTGTTTTTTTTCAGCCTAAAAACGCCGCACAAGCCACACAGCCCGAGACTATAGCGTTTTTCAGCCTAGTACTGGTGACGTAAGCAAATCCCGTTTCCATGGTGCTAATAGTGCGAAATAGCAAAAAACGCCGCGTATTTCTGCTAGGTGTGGCAGCTGCCTTTGCATATACATAGGAATAGCTTGCTTTGCAAATACTGGCGTATTTCGGCCAACGCTTGAAAAATCTGTGCTAAGGCGTTTTCTAGTGTATTTCCGCATTGTGTGGGTTGCTTCGCGTCTTTTCAAGTTATTTCTATGGATGATGATATCAGGCGTTTTTCAGCCGCCGAGAGAATTAGAAAATATGCAGCGGAAAAACGGCACATGTGGCATCAGCCTAAGAGCTGAATCATCATATTTGCAGGTAAAAAACAAAGGATTTAATTTTCCCATCTCAAAGGAAAAAGTCACCAGATCAAAATTTTCAGTCCTGCCCGATCAATGAGACGACCAATGCCCAAGGCTTTAGCAGATATTTGTTGCCTCATCTCCCACCACACATGCACCAATTATCGTACTCTGTTTCGATATTGGCTGACGAAGTGAGCAGCAGCTTCAACTCTGACTTTCTGCTTTATCAAAAGCCTTTCACAAAGCCATATTGTGTAGAGGGTGAAACGTGTCCAATGCATTTTAGTTTCGGTTAGGCAGAACTTCTTAATACTAACAATAATGGGCTGATTGTAGGGATGTGGCACAGGTGGAATTCAGCAGAATGAAAAGTCAGCCACTGAGGGCTAACGGACATCAGATTAGATGCCATTGAGAGACCATAGGCAGGCTCATCATTGATGTGAGAACACCAGATACACTGTTGTAGATACAACTGAATACCTATAGGCTAATATACCCCACTTTATCACCCAAATTCTTAAGGGTGCTAATTGTTTATCAGATGCCTTGGAGTGGCCAATGTCAGTCTGCTTTTTTCTGGTACCAATTTTTAGTGAGTACCCTGATGGGATTGTTTACATAGCAAATAATTCACTCCCATTCACACCATTTAAAATGTTATTCTTAAACCAACAAGTGTATTTTTTTTAGTTGTAATATTGGTGTGTAGGCACCAGGTCTACACATTAAAACTGCTTTTAGGTAACCTATTGTTTCTCCTACTCCCATGTAACAGGAGGGGGGTGATATCACTCGAACTTGCAGCTCAGCAGTAAAGTGAGACTGAAGTTTATCAGAGCACAGATCACATGGTTGTGGCACCCTGGGAAATGAGGAGTATGGCTAGCCCCATGTGAAATTTCAAAATTAAATAAATAAAAATTTGTTTGTGTTTCTGAAAAAATGGATTTCAATTCAGGATTCTGCTGGAGAAGCTGTATTAACTGATTTGAAAAAAATATGTTTCCCATGGCAGTATTTATTTAACTTTTCACCTTGCACACTTTTCGGTGTTTCTCTGGCTAATAGAAGGTGCTCATTATACACAATTTTCAATTTTCATTAAAAGGTAAAAAAATACTAAAGTTACTACCTACGCATGGAGCCTTCACCACCACCCCCAATTTGGTATCTCCATACCACTTTCCTGCAGCATGGCCCTGTAGCAAAAAGTTTCCCTTAGCCATCTCTGCAAGTGCAGAGGGTGGACATGTACCTCGAGCCTGAGGATGTGAAGGCCTCACAAGACATTATATCGTGGACAGGTCACCATGAGTGAGGAAGCATAAGATTGAAAAATTTTCTATATGGTACCTGTGGGCCAGTGCCTAGAATGGCATGGAATATTATATTAAAAGATGATGTAGTATCTAATTATGGTTTGTTAGAGCTTAACTTTTTCTTCAAAGCATGAAACATCATCACAGATTAAAGTGGACTTGTCACCCAGACATAAAAAGCTGAATAATAAAAGTCCTTTTCAAGTTAAACATGAAACCCAAATTAATTTTTATATTAACACATCCAAACCCATTATAAAAGGCATTTCAAAATCCCAGCTGTCAATAATATATTGCCTGACCCCCCTCTATGCTTAGGGGCAGACAAGTACTTAAACTTTCAATTCAGCTCTCACCTTCCCCCTCCCTCCTAACCATCTAATTGTGTAGCCAGTACATGGGCCTGGGCCCATCTGGTCCCCCATTCTGGCTCATACACAAGACTTTGGGGTGATACAAAGCTTGACTTAATAACAGTGTCCACAAAATGGCAGCTGCCTATTTGATGCGATTGTGTAATTCCAGGACTAAAGGAAACAAGATTTATATTACTTAAGTGAAGTTTATTTTACACAATAGAAAATAATTTTGAATGATTTCTTAGGGTGACAGGTCCCCTTTAATATTTGGTTAACTTTTAGAGTGACGACACAGAGCTATTAGTAGCAGCTACTTTTCCATGGCTATTAAACGCCAGAAAATACCCTGCCATAGACAATACTGAGAACTGCCTTCGCAAAACACATGTAGGGACAATTATCAGTAAATGATCAGCATTGTCTATTTTAGTAGTCACGACAAGTAGCTGCTACCAGTAGCTCTGTGTGTCTTCACCCTTAAGTCAATAGTTAACCTGCTTATGATCTCTCCATAAAATATGAAGTTTTCCTTCAAAAGACACTGTTTAAAGCCTATTGCCTGTTACCATGAATGATGTACTTCTGTGAACAGTAAAGAAAACAACACCGGAAATGCACATTGCAGGTCTGCTTAATCATGGATGACACTTTTTCAATTTTCTAAAATGTTGCCTAGCAACACATTAGTATTCACAACAGATACAGATAGCCACAGATATATTCTAGGCATCTCCATTCAATAAACAGAACATGGATATGTAAGTATACATACATACAAACTGACTTTCACAAAATAATAGGGAATGTAATTGTATAATATATAAACAAGCACAGAGGCACGCTGATGTAATATATAAAGGTAAATTTTAGAGAAAACAGTAGGTACATTTTGCACTCTGAGGTACTGAGTTGTTTTTATTTTGGGCACTGTCCCCTGGAATGCTTGTGCATAACAGCAATGTTTATATTAGGCTGTGCCAAAACAGCTTAATCTACAGCCTTATCATTATAGAATAAGTAATTGTGGCCATTTAGGGACATTGTTTTATTTTCCTAAATAATCATTTAATAACGGAGTATATCAAGAAAGTCTGTGTCTGCTTTCAGGTTTGCACCTAATTTATATTAGCAGGTATGGCTACTCTATGCTTGCTTTCTACTTTTTAATTCTAATGAGCTTAGGTCCCCCAAATATGTCTCCAAGCTACTTATCCATGCTCTCAGACTAATATTTTAATGTTTAATTTTTCTCCCTCCTTAATGGAATCAGAATAGGAAGGGTGGTCTGAGAAACCCTATCCACAATCAATTTCCATACTACCCACTACCGACTAGAAACTGACCTGAATATTTCATGCGCAGCTGTGTAATAACAGCAACCAGTTTTGTTTCCGAAGATCCACTTATACTGTTGTAGGCAGTCTTTTTCGGCACGCCGCCGCGTGTGCCATCCCACCGGCGACTTACATTGTCGCCGGTGGGATGGCAGGTGAAGGCAACTCGGGGAGATTAGTCGCCAGCGAACAGGGAGATTTGTCGCGGGCGACTAATCTCCCCGTGTGCAAGAGCCCTAAAGGAGAAGAAAAGTCATTTTGGCATTTTGCTGCCAATAGATTTGCCACAATAGTGCCACCTAGAACACTATATTTATTCTGCAGAAAGCTTTATCATACCTGAGTAAAGAGCCCTAGAAATCCTGTGGTTTTTTTTGATAGAGGACTCTGTGAGTGCTTATGGCTGTATTTACATAGACCTTTTTGATAAAGCTTACTTAGTTTTTAATTTTCCTTCTCCTTTAATACGTGTTTGTAATATAATATACTTAGTAGCAAGTAATGCTGGTATTATAAAAGTAGTTGGCATAAATAATAATTCTTAAACTGTTAAACTATTTTAAAGCACAAGAAATATAAGCTTTGCACATCTATTCAAAATGTCCACCCATAAACTTTTTTTTGCATAAAAGAAAAGTGAAATTCTAACCAACTAAACAATTTACATTAATATAAACAATTAAAACGATGGTTTTAAAGATATGTGTACATGTAATTCCAACTTAGAGTAGGTTCTTTCTCTCCTTTTCCTGGCTGGGCATACCATTGCAACATTGTATCATCAGTCAATTCTTCTCAAACCAGTACTCCAAGAGTAACAGAATTGAACAAGGAATAGTGGGAAATTGAGTTATGATTAGAGAGGACCTGCTTTCTGATATATTGTTTCTGTATTCAAATTAATTTAAAATTATAAATAATGTTTGATATATATAATGGAAATTTAAAAGGCACCCAGGACTATTTCCAGGAAGAAGGGTTGCAAAATGCTCACAACCCCCCTTGTAATTGCAGCTTCATAGACTTTCAGGGTAAACACCATTGCCCTACTGGTGTGATCACAAGTCAAGTAATTATTGCTCTAAAAAGGTTGACTGACAGACATTAATGGCCCCACCAACAATCACACCATCAGGGTAAGGGAAATACCCATGTACATCTTTGCAGCAGCAATAGTGAGCATTTTTCCACTGAGCTGGGAAATAGCATAGGCAGTATAACACATTATATTGCACCGTGTCCTAATGCAAGGATATATGGACAATTGTGCAGAGAGTAATCATTTGTAATGCAGTAATTTTGGTGGAATAACCAATCCATAGTTGAGGGGGAATCTAGTAATTTATCTTTCATATGGCAAATGGGCAAAAAATGGAAAAAAGCCACAAAATCTACAAACTGTGTGTCTTTTTCTTTGGCTCCCTTACCAGCTACTTAGGTGGCCAGTTTATTGTCACTAATAATGTGCAACTTGTTAAGCATCCAGCTACAACATTTACCTGCAGGGAACAAGCCTTTATTCCTAATCCCTTTTGAGAAAGAAGGATCCAAAAAAATCTTATTCCTAGTCTTTCTTGAGAATCCTGGGGTCTATGAAAGGGTAATATTTTAAGATTAATATTTTAGTTTCTCCCTGAGCTCTAGGTTAGGATAGTGTGTAAAGTAAGCAGCAGTAGACAGGCTGCTAGAGATATCCTACTCTCTTCCATATTTGGGGGTTATCAAAAGATGCTGCCCCCCCCCCCCCCAATAACACTCTGGGCTTACTATTATGGTGGGGCTCTGGTACAGGGAGTCTGCCCTGTGGAGGGGACTTAACTGCAGACTGAATCCCCATGTCCTACCATCTTTCTGGGATATCCCTTATGAAAACAGGGTAATAAATTACACACGTAACATTACTAATTGAAATAAAACCCACTGTCGTCATACAGCTAATACAATATTGATCATAACAAGCGAATCCCTGTGCTCAAGCTGCTTAGTCTTCTATTATTTATAGACGTCTATGATAGTCAGCATAGAGACACAGCTCCCCTGCACAGCTGATGTTACATACACTGAGAGCCAGCCTTCTCATAGAATTTTCAAATCTCCTATTCAACAGCAGTGCACACAATTAGAGGAGCGCAGTTAGACAAAACCTATGCGACAAAGCTAATCGCAAGCACTGGAAAGGAGGCGCAGATCCAAGCGGCTTCCCACCATTCCTAGGAAGTGCAATTGGGAGGCGGAACCATATAACCATCACTTGACACATTTTATTACATAAATCCCTAGGCACGCTCGCATTATACAGCACAAGAATCAGGCTTAACCAATACACGTCCCCATATATTATCCCTGCAAGAATCAGGCTTAACCAATACACGTCCCCATATATTATCCCTGCAATCAGCTGCGAACCCCATTTGTGCAGCCCTCGAATGCACCTCTCTGTTTCTTACTAAAGCCAGAAAATTGTACGCCAGAAGCAGGAATCAATATCGCTCTAATAAACCAGTGACAGCTCCTAAGACTCAGAGCTAAAAGCACATCGCTCCCCCTGATCCCACTGCCGGGGCAGCACTTGCATGGAGTAACTGCAGTACAATGAGGCGCTTACGTTATCCGTGTCCCCTTGGGCAGTGCAGAAAGGCTCAGCCTGCTCTTCCTCACTCCCCTCCACCGTCGCCATCTTCCAGCTGCTGAGGACTGAGTGAGAGGAGCCAGGGAAGAGGAGAGCAGCCGAGAGGACAGCCCCCACCAGTAAGCCCACACTTAACCCTCTGCCTGCCCGTCAGAAGCACACTTACTCCTCCTACTCCAGCCCGCCAAGAGTTAACTCTCAGTTCACCTGCACATTCCTGCTTTAGCGGACTGCCAGCACACGTGACCCTCAATAATACAATACTGCAGTTCCCAGTATCCATAGTAATCGCTTTAATTCATATTGTCACGACTAAATGCAGCAGAACACGGCTACTTAACTTTACTCCAGTTAGCGGGCAGGTAGTCTGGCAAATAAAACATAGTTTTAAATACAACCCACGTCATAAACTTTAATCCAAAGTCAGTGTGGGCAAGCTAGGGGCCGAACCGCTTTGAGGACCGTGTCAGCCCTTTGGTCCTCATATTGGACAGCCAGGCAATAAAACCCAACGTCAGCCTACTCGTTGTATGAAACTGATATAGAAACTAAAGTGCACATACACAAATCACTCCCACACCAGTGTCACTAAAAGAGATTTTATACTCACATACAACCCCGCAGAAAGCAGGTGCAAAGATTGCCCTAGTTCCAGTAACCCATAGCAACTACTGTAAGATACAAGAGCTGGAGAACATTGTGTGTCTGTTGTTACATAACCCCCTTTATGATTAATCAGTACATTGCCTGTACACCTGCCTTTATTTCAGTTCCCTGCCTGTCTGTCACAAATACAGCAACAGAAAAGGATAGCAGTATACAGGTGCCTCTTCTAGTCTGTCCCCTCCATACTCCTATGCACTGATTTATCTGCCTGGGTCCTGCAGGCATCATCTTGTAAGTGTTTGGTACATGGAATTACCTTATAGGCAATTAACTATTCTGAACAGGACTATGTTTTTGTTCCTATGTTTGTGCAACAAACGATTTCTGGTTCATACAATTTGTTTGATGGCATTAAACTCATTAGACATTATTTCCAGTCAATTAGATTTGATATCAACTTGCTTCTCTCTATCTGCATTATCTTCTTTGGGGCTCTGAAGCTCCTGTTTTTCTTGTGACTGCTGTCTGTAGAGGCCTAGTTCTGCACAACCATAACTAGAGAGCAAGATGAGTGTTCTGATACTGCTGATTGTTTTTACAATTATGCCAATATTGAAGTAAACCCAGTATAAAGGTGTCGATTCCCATCATTTAATTGTTTGGCCCTTGCCAAATGAGCGGATCTTATGACGTATGGCCACCCTAACTAATGAAAAAATCATAGTTTACTATGCAGTAACAATTTGTTTCTTGTTTATGGTGCCCTGAGAACAGCATCAATTTACAGTATTCTGAACCCAGAGACATATCATATAAAAATTAAGAATATACCAGTGAATTATACTCCTCTAAATACAGAAGGATTGAACTTAAAAAGTTGTGTTTTGGACTAATTTATTGAGAAATTCCACCAAAACCCCACTATTCCAGCTCATCTGTTCCACATGCTGCTGGCTGAATTTTCTGGATGTGCAGGGGAGCCTGTGGCACTCAATACACTGCACTGCAGGATAGGAACCAATCAGCAGCTAGGCTGACCCGATAGGGAACTGAAGCCTGTCTTTGCTTGTGTGAGTGCAGGGCTGTGATTGGATATCCCCTCCTAGTGTGCTTCTGGCAGGGACCGTTAGGACACGCCCACCCTTCATTGGAAACACAGACAGAGAACTGATAGGATCTATAGGGAGCTCCAATAAAGGGGCCATTTTACAGATAGGAGTAATTTTTAGCCCAAAGTGAAACCATCACCATATATTATTCATAATTGCCTACAAAATTATCATTTTTCCAATCATCCAATATGTCTCCTTAAAGGATAAACTAAAACTGTCTTCTGTTTTTAGTGAGTGAATGGGATGGCATATGTTTGTGCTATAAAGTACTGAGTACATTGTTATGAAAATATATATAGGCTTTGTACAGTGGAATATCTACACTTAAATGGTTTGATATCTCTCTGTAAATGCTTGGGACAACCCTATTAGATTGTTCCATCTCATTTTCTTATGGGCAATGCTCCCAACTCTTTTGTGATATAAATGCTTAGCCCATTCCTGCTGTGTTTTCTTTTGTAAAGGGATTTCAGCTCTACAGGAGGATTATATGTTGAGATAATGAAAGTTAACAAAGTTGTTGAATGCAAGAGTAGCTACATACAATATCCTCTTCATATATTTTAGGTAAAATAAAGCAAACGTAAATAACTGAAAGAAAAAACAGCGGGTTCAACTCCTTTCCAACCCTGGACTCTGTATTTTATGTTAATGTCACATATATAACATTGGTTGCCTGATATAACCAGTACTCATAATGTTGAGAAGTACATAACAATTCTCTGCAAAAGCATCCACTCATTTTCTGATTTATGTGTCCATAGCCCTCTTAGTAGGGAGAGCTGACTTAATCTTCCTAAAGTCACTGGGGAGTGTGGCTTGCTCTATTAATGATTCTTACCAATGCCTGAATGATTTTCCAATGGCAATTAATATGCACAGTAAATTAGGTCACATTATGTTGAGTTATGCACTTTCATTAATTATCTGCAGTGTAGGTAGATATACTTCTTAGTGGACATTACTCCAGGCAAAACTATTGCACCATTTCTCAGTGGTAAAATTACTGCACTGGCCTAACCATGGGGAAAATATTGTACTGGTCAGCAGGAAGTATTATAAGTAGAGTTGCTTGCACAGCGAGTAGACAAGAATACTGCATAATTTAGGTAAATATGGTCATGGCCAGTAAATTGTGAGCAATAAGATGAATGCTTGTGAATGTTCTGACTGCAGACAATTAAATCTTGATGTCTGATTGGTAGATATAATATAGAAGTCTGCAGCAAGCCACCCCTTTTTATGGGGTAAAAAGTGACAGTTCATATTTAGGTTCTCTGTATGATCCCTTGTTAAATCAGAAACATTTCTAGGCATTGCATGTTCACTAAATATATCCTCCCAGCAAATGTTTGTTAGCTGCAGCTGTCAATGAGCCAGTAGCCTGAAGCTCACATTCATCTCATTGATATTTGAGCCATCAACAATCACATTCATTTGCTGACTCAGCAGCTTGTGCGTGGGACAGTATAGCCGCAGGTATGCCTCTTTCCATTAAATGAAGGTGTATATCCCAGAGCAGTATAGCAGTAGTATTTCTTCTTCCAGGGTTCCAAAGGTATCATTCCTTAAATACACATTTTCTATCTTGTGTTTATTATTTTAACTTTATATCTTTAGCCTTCTTTTCACTGTATGACTCTAAGGGGCACATTTATCAAAGTACGATTGTTTCCGAATACAAAATTTTTTAATTTTTTTCGTAAGTTTTCGTACTGTGCATATTTTTGTGACTTTTTCGTTAATTTGCACAACTTTTTCGTACTTTGCAACAATTTTTGAGTCGCACTGAGTACGAAAGTTTCGGATTCATTCAAGCTTCAGTATCATGACTTTCCTTTGGCCAGGTTGGAGCTGCAGAGTGCCATTGAGTCATATGGGAAGCTTCCAAAAACATGCACAGAAGGATCAAAGTCAGAAAGGTTTTCCTGCCATTTACTATTGTTCTGATAAGAAAATTTTGTGACTTTCGGAACACCATTAAGATATTATCAAGACTATTACGTTATTTTCGTAAGCATTTTCATGAGATTTATGATCATCAGAAATTGTCGTTTTTAAAGAATAAGTAAACCATTTTTTTTCTATCAGTAAAATTACTCTGAACAGCCTCCAGAATTACCTACCATTGTCCCAGCATTCTGTCTGATCTGGTTCCTCAGTCAGAAGGTGTTCGTTTTTCTTAGCTTCCTTGTGCAGAGTGAAGCCCCGCCCCCACTTCCTGTTCAGTTCTTTCTTCAATTCGACTACTGTTGTTGACCTGGAGAGCCTTCTGCACATGCCTGGAGGCAGCAGGAGCCAGTCTGTGCATTAGCAGGGTTTTTGTTTTTAATGAGAGTCCTGAACAGGAAGTGGGGTGGGGCTTCACTCTGCACAAGGAAGCAAAGAAAAATGAACACCTTCTGACTGAGGAACCAGGTCAGAGAGCATGCTGGGACAAAGGTAGGTAATTCTGGAGGCTGTTTAGAGTAATTTTACTGATTATTAGCTGTTGGGACCAACTTAGAGATCTTTTGCCAAACAGCCCTCTACAAAAAAACTGTACCTTCAGAATGAATACCTAATCAACAGACAATTTATATTCTAATAAGTGACCTATTAATGAATGTTACCAGATTGTAAAGGCCTTCCAAAGTCACGCAAAGTTACTTGCAGGAGGAAACTTTGCGCAACTTCGGAAACACAAAGTGATGTGTAGGCCTTTCCACTGATGATTTCATTTACTGCTTTTCGGGGATATTAGTTGCCCGCAGTAGCAGAGATTTATTGTGGGTGACACAGGACATTACCCTTACTGTAACAGAAGGAATTATAAGAAAAAAATCCCTGTCCATTCAATGGCTGATGGAACCTAACATTTAAGCCAAAAGCCATTCTTTCAAAAAAAAAAAAAAAAAAACAGTTTCAGAGGCTGATTTACAGTGGTGTGAAAAACTATTTGCCCCCTTCCTGATTTCTTATTCTTTTGCATGTTTGTCACACAAAATGTTTCTGATCATCAAAAACCGTTAACTATTAGTCAAAGATAACATAATTGAACACAAAATGCAGTTTTTAAATGAAGGTTTACGTTATTAAGGGAGAAAAAAAACTCCAAATCTACATGGCCCTGTGTGAAAAAGTGATTGCCCCCCTTGTTAAAAAATAACTTAACTGTGGTTTATCAATTTCAATTTTCAATTTCAATATCAATTTCTGTAGTCACCCCCAGGCCTGATTACTGCCACACCTGTTTCAATCAAGAAATCACTTAAATAGGAGCTACCTGACACAGAGAAGTAGACCAAAAGCACCTCAAAAGCTAGACATCATGCCAAGATCCAAAGAAATTCAGGAACAAATGAGAACAAAAGTAATTGAGATCTATCAGTCTGGTAAAGGTTATAAAGCCATTTCTAAAGCTTTGGGACTCCAGCGAACCACAGTGAGAGCCATTATCCACAAATGGCAAAAACATGGAACAGTGGTGAACCTTCCCAGGAGTGGCCGGCCGACCAAAATTCCCCCAAGAGCGCAAAGACAACTCATCTGAGAGGCCACAAAAAACCCCAGGACAACATCTAAAGAACTGCAGGCCTCACTTGCCTCAATTAAGGTCAGTGTTCACGACTCCACCATAAGAAAGACACTGGGCAAAAAAGGCGCAAACCACTTTTAAGCAAAAAGAACATTATGGCTCGTCTCAATTTTGCTAAAAAACATCTCAATGATTGCCAAGACTTTTGAGAAAATACCTTGTGGACCGACGAGACAAAAGTTGAAATTTTTGGAAGGTGCATGTCCCGTTACATCTGGCGTAAAAATAACACAGCATTTCAGAAAAAGAACATCATACCAACAGTAAAATATGGTGGTGGTAGTGTGATGGTCTGGGGTTGTTTTGCTGCTTCAGGACCTGGAAGGCTTGCTGTGATAGATGGAACCATGAATTCTACTGTCTACCAAAAAATCCTGAAGGAGAATGTCTGGCCATCTGTTCGTCAACTCAAGCTGAAGCGATCTTGGGTGCTGCAGCAGGACAATGACCCAAAACAAACCAGCAAATCCACCTCTGAATGGCTGAAGAAAAACAAAATGAAGACTTTGGAGTGGCCTAGTCAAAGTCCTGACCTGAATCCTATTGAGATGTTGTGGCATGACCTTAAAAAGGCGGTTCATGCTAGAAAACCCTCAAATAAAGCTGAATTACAACAATACTGCAAAGATGAGTGGGCCAAAATTCCTCCAGAGCGCTGTAAAAGACTCGTTGCAAGTTATCGCAAATGCTTGATTGCAGTTATTGCTGCTAAGGGTGGCCCAACCAGTTATTAGGTTCAGGGGGCAATTACTTTTTCACACAGGGCCATGTAGGTTTGGATTTTTTTTCTCCCTAAATAATAAAAACCCTCATTTAAAAACTGCATTTTGTGTTTACTTGTGTTATCTTTGACTAATAGTTAAATTTGTTTGATGATCAGAAACATTTTGTGTGACAAACATGCAAAAGAATAAGAAATCAGGAAGGGGGCAAATAGTTTTTCACACCACTGTATGTTGTAAATAAAATGTTGCTGTTTGAAATATGAATAATTTTGAACACTTCAGCATTCAGCCACTTTTATATGGTATAAATATACTCTATCTTGCATAAAACGCATCAAAATATGGCAACACATGTCACATGCAAGCCAATATAAAATCAGTAAAAGGTATGACACCCTGCCAATGGATTTGTTTTTGTAATACTTCTTTTACCTGAACTGAGTTAGGTGTGATGATACAAAAATTGAAATGCAGCAGGTTTTTCCAATTAAGTTAATGTCTCGCCCTCCTTTTTTTTAAGTGGCATTTTTATGGATATTATTAGTTTTGTATATGTCCAATGGAGTAACAATTTCAGGAAATTTTTAATGACATAACTTCCTATTTCCTATTAATGAATTTATTGCCCATGTGCTGAATATCAGAGTATTAAAGTTCTGATTTTATATTGGCTTAATAAAGGGCACATTACCTGAAATGTCATTATATTTTTATATAAATATTTCATTGCTATTCTCCAGTACAAAATTTTGTATTGAAAATCTTAGTAGGCTGTCATCTTTTTCTTTATTTTTTTTTAATGTTTTTATACAAACATCAAACAGGAAGACATGCCATAACAATCATTGATTGGGTTGCAAAAGTAACTTGGAGTTGGTCTACACACATGACCCACACCAGTAGTTATAATTGAGTTATCAAACATCAAATTACCCTAAGGCTGATGCCACACGTGGCGTAGAGCTGATATTTTCGGCAAGCGGAAAAACGCTTGGCGAAAATTCAGCCCTACGCCTGCTACTTGTGCCTGCACCCGAATGAATGGAATACGCTCGGGTGCAGGCACATGTAGCCGATATACGCATAAAAACGCGCGAGAATGCAAAGTCTCGTGTTTTCATGCGTATATCGGCTACATGTGCCTGCACCTGAGCGTATTCCATTCATTCGGGTGCAGGCACAAGTAGCAGGCGTAGGGCTGAATTTTTGCCAAGCATTTTTCCACTTGCCGAAAATATCAGCCCTACGCCACGTGTGGCATCAGCCTAAACATTGAGAAACTTGTACTTTCCTCTCCTGGTGCCCCATTCATCCCCCCCCCCCCCCCCCCCCGAATTTTCTTAAATATAGACTGATGAGGGAATTTGTAGGGATACTCCTATATTTCAGTTGTTATTGTTAGGGGATGTCTCCCCACTAGCTCCTCGGACATATACCAGGTGGTAAATCGAAATACATAAGATATCTTGTTGTCATATAGTGGATAATGTCTGCACATATTTTGTCCATGTCATAAACAAGGTCATAACCTGGTGTTCCCTGTGTAAAGTGGCTTCCAGCCAATCTATGCGATAAGCAAAATCTAGTTTAATAAGCATCATTTCAAGCGATGGGGCAGATCAATAAGAAATAATATTTGCTAGTTGCTTATCTGCATCTTTCCTATATCATATATACTTTGTATATATATATATATATATATACAGAGCTAAAATGTTTTTTATGATTTTTCCCCATGTGTTTAAATCATTTGTAGTAAAGTAGCGAAATTATTAAAGGCAATATATACTAGGGGCAATCTTAACTTCACTCAGTAACCCATAGCAACCACCCAGCAGCTACCATTTACTGTACAGCTAAAATAATCAACATGTCATCGAGGTTGGTTTTTACAGGATACAAGACCTGGGTATTCTATGTCTATTATTAAATTCATTTAATACCTATTAGCAAAAACAACATTGGCATAACAGGCAGCTAACTAAAGACGTATGTTTATTCTTTCACAGTGAGTTACAGTATAAGGTTGTTATCTGTAACATGCATCAAGTTTGACATTATGTAAAAACTTTTTACTGAAGAAAATATGTCACTGTACAATGATTTGCCACAGGCAACTGTCACAGAAATTTCTGGTTAGATTTTAACAAGCTAGGTTTTATAATCCACATATGTTTGGTTACTACTGTATTGTCTTGACAGGTAATACTTCTGGCATATTTGCCATCTATACCACATTTTCCATGAGCTGTGGTGTTTGACCAGTGCCTTGTGAACTAAAATATTATACAGCAACCAACCCATCATTAACCCTATGCCATTTTTTTTTCTTTATAGTGGCACAGGATACTATGCAGAGATGTCAGCTAGCCCCATGCCATTAGGATAATAATAAGCTAGCACAGGATTTAAAATAACATTTCTCTTTACTCTATATGGTAGCATGAAATAAGGTCTCAAAAATGCCTGGAGTGGATTATTATAACCCTTATGACCTTATTGACATCTCTGACTATGCAATGCTGTTTCCATGATAAATGACAGCATTCTCTCTGTCTAAAATTTATAATTGTATTCTATGTATACTATTTTGTTTTGTTTGCAGAAACTGAAAGTGTAATG
Source organism: Xenopus tropicalis (assembly GCF_000004195.4). Classification (NCBI taxonomy): domain Eukaryota; kingdom Metazoa; phylum Chordata; class Amphibia; order Anura; family Pipidae; genus Xenopus; species Xenopus tropicalis. The sequence goes on from NC_030679.2 coordinate 68,660,467, forward strand.
GATTTAAAAATTATGGAACTTGATAGGAGTGAGGTAGAATCATAGGAATAATGGAGTAAATGGTCTTAAGAAAGTGTTGGGGATACAGATATAATTCTTAGAGTCGGTAAGAGGAACATTTAATTTAGTAAAAGGAATAAACGACTGCTTTCTAAACTAAGGTCTATTGGTCTTAGTGAAGTCATTTGCACATGGTTAGAAAACTGCCTACAGGATTGTGTACAGAGGGTGGTAGTTAATGGTACATTCTCTACTTGGAATAAGGTTCTCAGTGGGGTCCCTCAGGGTTCTGTACTGGGTCCACTTTTGTTTAACTTGTTCATAAATGACTTGGGGGAGGGTATTATAAGTAATGTATCAGTGTTTGCAGATGACACACAACTCTGCAGACCAGTCAATTCTATCCAGGATGTGGCATCCTTGCAGCAGGGTCTTGACCAACTGGCAATCTGGGCAGCTAAGTGGCAGATGAGATTTAATGTGGATAAATGTAAGGTCATGCACCTGGGATGTAAAAATATGCAAGCCACTTATACCCTTAATGGGACTGCACTAGGCAAATCCATAATGGAGAAGGACCTTGGAGTCCTTGTAGATAATAAACTTGACTGTAGCAAGCAATGCCAGGCAGCAGCTGCAAGGGCAAACAAGGTTTTGAGCTGTATTAAAAGGGGTATAGATTCACGGGAGGAGGGGGTTTGTCAGAAACTGCAGGGAATCGAACCCTGGACATGGTGCTGGACTGCTGGTGCACTAGCTTAATGAGCCACAGGAGGCTCTTTGAGCTTCGTGGGGTCTGTTGCCCTTATGTGCTTTTGACATCGCTACCCATTTTCCTTAAGTCTCAACCAATCCTGTTTATCACATTGTTGCTGTTTTACTAATTACCTGCCTCTCCGGGCAACACCCAGTTGCTCGTTCATTGTTCCTGCTGAGCCTGGTCTTGCCACTTCTGATTCTGTGTTCCCTGCCTGGTCCCTGTCTGATTTCCCTGATTTGACTTCTGCCTGACTTCTGATTTGCTTGAACTCTGCCTGGACTGACCTCTGCCTGCTTACGGATTTGCCTGTTGCTGGACTCTGTATTTTCTTCATCTTAGGCTTGTACATTACTTTTACTTTTTTTCTGTTTGGTCTTCATTAAACTTCCTTGGTTATCATACTTGGCTGTCTGGCCCTTAAAGGGAGTTCTGGGGGTTATTTACTTATAGGCTCCTACCTGCTGGTCTCTTGCCAGAGGCCAGTCCTGACAGGGTTATTCTTCCCCTTTACAGAGCGCTAGTAAGGCCCCATCTAGAATATGCTTTCCAGTTCTGGTCTCCAGTGCTCAAAGGAGACATTATTGAGTTAGAGAGGGTCCAGAGAAGGGCAACTAAGCTGGTAAAGGGTATGGAAAGTCTCAGTTATGAAGAAAGACTGGCCAAGTTGGGTCTGTTTACACTGGAGAAGAGGCGCTTAAGAGGTGACATGATAACTATGTATAAATATATAAGGGGATCATATAATAACCTTTCTAATGTTTTATTTACCAGTAGGTCCTTCCAACGGACACAAGGGCACCCACTCCGTTTAGAAGAAGGGAGGTTCCATTTAAATATTCGGAAAGGATTTTTTCCTGTGAGAGCTGTGAAGTTGTGGAATTCCCTCCCTGAATCAGTCGTACTGGCTGATAAATTATATAGCTTTAAGAAGGGGCTGGATGGATTCTTAGCAAGTGAGGGAATACAGGGTTATGGGAGATAGCTGGAGGTTGATCCAGGGACTGGTCCGATTGCCATCTTCGAGTCAGGAAGGAATTTTTTCCCCTCTGCGGCAAATTAGAGAGGCTTCAGATGGGGTTTTTTGCCTTCCTCTGGATAAACTAGTAGTTAGGCAGGTTATATATAGACATTATGGTTGAACGTGATGGACGTATGTCTTTTTTCAACCCAACTTACTATAAATATCAAGTGAATTGAGGAAAATAAAATGGCAAAAGCAAGTCTTGCTTGCATGTTCCGCCTAATTTATAGGGATGCACTGAATCCAGGATTCTGTTTGTGATTTAACCAAAATGTAATATTTTTCAGCATAATTTGGCTAAATTCATGCCTCTGGCCAAATCTGAATCCAAATTTATTTTTTTTCTTTGACCCCATCCTTATCCTAAGTTGCATATGCAAATTAGGGTTTGAATTCAGTTCGGTATTCGGCTGCATCTTTTGCAAAAGATTCAGGGTTTGGCCAGATCCTAAAATAGTCAATTTGGTGCATCCCTAGTAATTTACTTTTTTCTTTCATTATAGGGATCTAGAGAATTCTCTCTCTAAACTACATAAATCCAGTAGGGATTGTAGTGTATCTACCTTTCTATTGGGTAAATGAACCAGAGTTATGAGCACCAGACATGACCTTAATAGGAATATAGTGGTGCTGTTCCAAGTCATATCCAGTTTTGTGTACCAGTGGGAAGTGGCCGTTGGAGAACCTGCACTGCATTTAAGCCTACACATATCCTTGTGCTGACTGCTAGCTCCCAAACTGAACTCCACTCAAACACTGCCTTTGATCTGCACTTTTGCTAGAATCTGGACCATCATGGTAAATAACCATGAGCCCCTGTAGGCTTTTCAAATAGTTATGATGAGCTTTTCTACTGCATTCACTACCTCCACTACCTCTACTGCATCCACCTGCGACCTATCCAATAAAGAGTTTATTATGTGCTCCCCATTATCCACTTATACATAGCTCACCTTGGCCAGCATTTCTTCACAACTGAGATCTTCCATACCCTTTACCAGCTTAGTTGCCCTTCTCCAGACTCTAATTCAATACTATCCAATTTGGAGAAAAAACGGCACTGTATAGTCTAGGTGGAGCCTTATCAATGCTTTATAAACAGGGAAAATATGAATCTATACTTTTTTTAATACAGCCCAAAACCTTGTTTGTCTTTGCAGTTGCTGACTGGCATTGCTTGCAGATAATTTATTATATACGAGAACCCCTAGGTCTTTCTCCATTATGTTTCTTGCCTAGTCACATTAGGGGTATAAGTGGCTGCATATATTGACATCCCAGGTTCATAACCTTACATATATGGGCATTGAATCTCATCTGCCACTTAACTGCCCAGATTGCCAGTTTGTCAAGACCCTGCTGCAAGATGCAACATCCTGGATGGAATTAATTAGGCTACATAGCTTTGTATCAACTGCAAACACTGATACATTACTTAGAATACCCTCCCCTAGGTCATTCATAATACATGATTCTTAATATCTGTCCTTTTATTAGTTATTGGTCAGGCATTTCACATTACATTGAACAAATGAACCCTTACTAGAACATTTTTGGACTAAGGAGTGTCAGAAGTGGCACAGTCAGGCATTTTCCACTTAATTAAATGGCAGAGGCAGGAGCAATTAGGGCTGCTTGTCTGTCAGCTAAAATATGTCAGGGGGAGAAAACACCCTGTCATCAACATATAAGCAAAAAGTTGTGGAAAAGGCTTTGCTTAGTTGCTGAACTACAGTTGTCTGTATTTCACTACAAAAGGCTTAAATAATTGGATTTTAACAAGAATTTTTGGAATGTTTCCTTTAAGTGCCCCAGGTTTAAGTTTTATTTAGATAAGTGTCTCACTAAGGATACTCCCAGCAGTTAAATGAGCTGATATGGTACCAGGGCATGGACTTTTACTATCTTACAACTAGCTGTAGTAAAATACTTTGTAAAGAAAATGGCAGTATATTGCCTGGTAGCAAACTTATCTAAGATTTATGGGACCATGCATACTGTTCCAATTTTTGACGGGACGGTCCCTCTTTTAACAGTCAACCTGCAGTCCCAGATTCTTACTGAAAAGTCCCTCATTTTGATCTGCACTGAGCTCTGAAAAAAAGATACAAAATTAATTAAAAAGTAGCTTTTGGCAGAAATCCCAGAAATCTTAACAAGCTTCACCTGCAATTAGATACATTGTTCCTAAGACGTAATTATATAAGTGGGCTTTTGGCAGAGAGCCCAGAAAGTTTACAAGATATACCTGCACTTAGATACAATTTAAATCAATACAAAAGTTTTTTAGTGAAAAAAACAAACATTTATTGGCTCAGAAGATTTTTTTGAATTTGTGTTAAATCTTCTGAGCCAATAAATGTTTGTTTTTTTCACTAAAAAACTTTTGTATTGATTTAAATTATTTAACATTCAGGACCTTTTGGTGAATTTAACTTAAGTTTTTCTGCTCAATTTATTTTTTCTTAATTACTTAGATACAATTGTAACTAATAAGCTAAACAGGTCTCTTGGGGGAACTGAGACTTGCAGCTTAAAGGGCAATTTTAGCTTTTTTTTAGCAAAACTGTAACAACACATAAAACAAGACCCCAAACCCCCAAGAAATGTGTTCAAACTTTAAATAATCTGCCAAATTTTGTAAAATGGGAGTGTTAATTAGGGGGTGTGGTTGCAAAAAATGGGCGTGTTAAAAAAAATCTACACATGCCATTTCTTTTTGTCCCTTGTTCCACTTTCCATATGTTGGGGGGTATGACATCATGAAGATGCCAGTGTATCAAAGCCCTTCCTTTAGCAAAAGAAAAGAAAAAAAGTGTAAGAAAAAAAAACATGTCCGTAAAAGCCTTTAAAACAGTCAAGACTTTTCTGTCACATATACACATAGGGGTATATTTATCATGCTGTGTAAAAAGTGGAGTAAAACAAAAGTGATGTTGCTCATAGCAGCCAATCAGATGCTTTGCTTTGGTTTTCTAACTGTTGAAATCTAATTGTTGATTGGTTGCCCTGGGCAACATCACCGGTAATGATTCACTCCACTTTTTACACAGCATGAAAAATATACCCCATTTTGTACTGTTTAAACTACTGTGTTAAGAATTAGTTACCATTTAAAAGGGTGGGAAGATAAATTAGCTGTAGAGACAAAAATCTTGTGTGAAAATCAGAGGAAAAATACATAGATTGTCTTTATTGCTGTAGTTCAAAAGAAGCATTTATATACATTGTATTAGTTTAATTTACCATAGAGTTGTTTATTAGTAATTACTTATTTTCAGCATCTTTTTTAACAACTTCATTAGTGACTAAAATGCTAGCAATGTTCATATCTGACTACAAACCTTAGTATTAAGAGATATGCATCTTGCAGTGCATCACTCCTAATACAATTCTTTCATGATTTATTTTATAATGGATTGTTTTATTTTACATATGTTATAAAATTTCATGTTCAGTTGATGCTAGTATTTATCTTCTCAAGATCCTGCTGTGCATTTATACATCTTATGTATAAATGCCTAATTGTATGATATATTACCTGCTTGTCAGTTATGTTTGCTGCTTCACTATAACATCTGAACAAAAAAAACAGAATTTGTGTCAGCCATGCTTGAAGTAGATCAATAAAAATGCTAGGTGGTATTGTATGGAATACCCTAAAGCAGTGCTATCCAACTTCTGTGGTGCCGAGGGCTGGAATTTCTTTAGCATATATAGTGGAGGGCTGTTAATGGAAGCCCATTTTGACCACTCCCCTTTTTTAAACCGCACCCACTTCAAACCACACTCATGTTATCACAAGACCATGCCCACATTAATGGTGGTAGAGCAGCAAAAACCCAAATGGTTGGTGCTCACTGCAGGGATATCAACCATCATTCATATGTAAAAGAATTATATTATGTCATATTAAGACACACCCTGAAATCCATATGCCTTCTCCTCCCGTGTGGATAGCACAGCTACCCCCAGCACATAATTACATAATTACACACCTTAGGGACCATTTAATGGCTATTTCCAGCTACTAACAAACTCCCAGAACAAACCTCTGCTAGGTTTACCTCCTACAGGCAGCATAGGGCAGGCAGAGTATGGCACATACAGGCAGCATAGGACAGGTAGATTATGGCACACAGGGGCAGCATAGGGCAGGCAGAGTATGGCAAACAGGGGCAGCATAGAGCAGGCAAAATATGGTACACACTGGGAAGGTAGGGCAGGCAGAGTATGGCACATACATGCAGCATAGGGCAGGTAGATTATGGCACACAGGGGCAGCATAGGGCAGGCAGAGTATGGCACACACAGGCAGTATAGGGCAGGCAGAGTACTGCCTGTGTGTGCCATACTCTGCCTGCCCTATGCTGTCTGTGTGTGCCATACTCTGCCTGCCCTATGCTGCATGTATGTGCCATACTCTGCCTGCCCTACCCTCCCAGTGTGTACCATAATAAATCAACTTAATCTAGCAGATCCAAATTACAGAAAGACGCCTTATCCAGAAACCCCCAGGTCACGAGCATTGTGGATAATTGGTCTCATACTTGTACATCAACGTCTCTTTGCAGTTGTTGATATTCAGACAAGAAATTTCCATCCTTCTTTACAAAACAATGCCTTTTACTAAAATTTACTGAAGCTTCATTTTATTTGTATTGGCAGATACAATCTGTTTCCAAAACAAATAGTGTACCCACTGTGTGTGTGTGATAATGTCACATTTGTCATGGTTTGTATGCATCAAAGACAGCATTATTTTCTAACACATGCCTTACATGCCTCCTGCTTTGTGCAGAACCAGTTGTAATATATCTAATTACTGAGTATTCAGTACTAAGAGATTGCTAGCGTAAATTATGAAAAGGAAATATAAAAAGTTTTTGAATTAAGAACACAATGAATTAAAAAGCAATATAAAGTTTTATTTTAAATTTGAACTAAATATATCTAAAAAATATTTTTAAATAAATCACTTTATTCTTAGCTTTGCGCTTGGCTACATATATTATCCTGAAAAGGGATATGGCACTAATTAATACCTAATGGAAAAACTATTGTAACTTAGTGTGTTGCCTAGCTACCAACATATAGTATTACTGACATGCAGCAGAAGCCCTGCATTAAAGTGCTTTGGTTTATTGGAGTCACAGAAGGTGCTAGTGTATCTTTTGTAAGGACAAATGTCATTTATTATTTAGTCCCACTAACTTGAAAGAAATGCATCAGAAAGAACCTTTGTGTATGCAGATTAATTGTGATGCTGTTCTGTATATACTGGTTCCATATTTTATGCTTAATATAACTACGGATTTATGATGTTTTACACAGGCACAACAGGATTCATTTTTGTTGTTAATGTAAAATGTTGCTAAGAGCCATCTTACAGTATAGGAAAATTCCAAAACAGTATTAATGTTGTTTATCAGTCAATATCAGTGCTTTAAAGGTACATTTTAGAGCCTAGCAATTGCTCTTGGTGAAAATTGGTCAGGGATGTCCTACAGACCTCTAGAAATGTTAAAAAGATACTGTCATGATTTTTATGGTGTACTTTTTATTTATAAATTACACTGTTTACATAGCAAATAATTCACTCTAGCATTTAAAATGTTATTCTTGAACCAACAAATGTATTTTTTTATCTGTAATATTGGTGTGTAGGCACCATCAACTGGAGAAGTCGCAAGCCGGACTTGGATTTCTTACTACTGAGTGCTATTCTGATATCTACTAGGAGCTGCTATCCTCTTACCTTCCCATTGTTCTGCTGATTGGCTGCTGGGAAGAGGGTGATATCACTCCGACTTGCAGCTCAGCAGTAAAGTGTGACTGAAGTTTATCAATGTTACATGGCTGTGGCACCCTGGGAAATGAAGAATATGGCTAGCCCCATGTGAAATTTCAAAATGAAATATAAAAAACAGATTTCAATGCAGGAATCCGCTGGAGAAGCTCTATAAACTGATGCGTTTTGAAAAAAACATGTTTTCCTGTGACAGTATTCCTTTAATCTCCCTGCATTTCTTGACTGCCAAAGGCCTTACAGCAATAATGTTTGTTTAGCTGAGTAGCTAAAGGACATATAGCAGAATAATAGTTATAAAATACATAAGTTATCCCAAGTTAATGCGGGCAAGTAAGAATTATTTGGATTGCAACTATCACAAACCACAAATTCTCCTTTAATACAAAGCAATTTTATATTCTGTTGATCTCTATAGAAGAAATTTCAAATTAAGTCCTGTCATACAAATTTCTGTTTTTGTACTTTGATTAATACAACTAAAAATTATATTGGCTAGCATATCCTTATAATTACTATAGGAACTGCATAGCTGCAGTAGTCAGTCCTAATACTAGCTACTAGGGTTGCCACCTCTCTAAAAAAATGTTTACTGCCCACTGGGGGGGAAACACAAAAGGGGGCAGGGCAGTGATGTAAAAGGTGTGGGGCAGTGATATAAAAGGGGTGAGGTGGTGACACACGGGTTGACGGAGGATGAGTTGAAAGAGGATCGGGGGGATAAAAGATAAAATTGGGGTGAAACGGGGGCAGGCCAGGGGCTCCTCTTAAGGGTATTACAAATTTACCAGCAACTACATGACTGGTACATTTTTAATACCAGGCCTGGCCTTTTCAGGTGTTTCACTGGCTAGACCCGAAAAATACTGGCCAGGTGACAACCCTACTAGCTACGTGCCACATGGACTAATGCAACTCTATACTTCTGTTTGCAACCTTTCCAAATGGGTATTTTTACTGTTAATTTAATGCACATTTGAGTGCAGGTTGCATTTTCCTTAAAGCAGACAAGCCAGAGTAGTTGTTGGGAATTTACAAGTCAACAACATCTACAGTGCCTGTTGTGTTAGCCCTGCTACTTATACACAGATATAGATAAATCTGTTGCTGCTTAGACATCAGTGTTGTGTAGCTGAAAAATAAAATAAAATGGTAGAGTACTGTACAAAGTATATATACAATTCATTTCTTAAAGAGCTAAATAGAAACATAAATAGCTGGAAAAAGGTGAAACATTCATCTTATCTGCTAATCTGTGAATGTTTACAGAATGATCATGAATAATTTGGAGAGCACAGGATAAATAATTAGACTGGAAGTAAAGAAAAGATTAATGAGTTGAGGACTGTGGGATAATTAAAAATGTGGAATCTTGGTATGATTAGTAAACTCTGGATTATGAGGTCTGTAATAAAAAAGGGATTGGAGAATGATTAAAGCATTGTGGATTGTGGTATGGGTAATGCATTCAGGATTATGTATTGATTAATGAATTGCGGAATAACTGAAGTGCGGATAATGATGAATAAATGTGGGACTGTTAGAAAAATAATAAGTGTCACTTTGCCAATGTAATCTGGTTGTTCAATAACGTTTTACCGCAGTGTCTGCAAGAGAAAGGGGGATGGGGTGGGCTATGAATTGATCATCATGTTTAAAGGTATTGTCTTTTTAACATTGATATGGTTTTCTGTACTCAAATGAAAGTCGTCAATTATTAAAATGTGTATTCCAAAACACAATATTATTAAAGCACACATGACAATTAGTACCATCAATGAGACTCACCACAGATCAATCAATTCCTATGGAACAGTTGCAGGATTGTAGAGAACTCACCACGTGAAGTTATGCTATGACTCTTTTTACATTTGTATGCCTGGTTGGCAGTGCCAGACACATTTTGCAGCATCCAACTTACTACAGATCTCCCATCATATGCTTTAAAATAAGTGCTGGGGCATGCAGCTGTAATCAAAACACTTTGGGGCTGATTTACTAAGACACGAATTCGAATCCGAATTGGAAAAATTCCGATTGGAAACGAACATTTTGCGACTTTTTCGTATTTTTTGCGATTTTTTCGGCGTCTTTACGATTTTTGCGAAAAAACGCGAGTTTTTTGTAGCCATTACGAAAGTTGCGCAGTCGCGATTTTTTCGTAGTGTTAAAACTTGCGCGAAAAGTCGCGCCTTTTTCGTAACGTTAAAACTTAAAAGGCGCGACTTTTCGCGCAAGTTTTAACGCTACGAAAAAATCGCGACTTTGCGCAACTTTCGGAATGGCTACGAAAAACTCGCGTTTTTTCTCAAAAATCGTAAAGACGCCGAAAAAATCACAAAAAATAAGATAAAAATGGAAGATAGTGCCCAGGTATGCCTGGTCCATGCTCCCTTACCTCCTACTGTCCCTTGCTCACATGCACAGAGACACCCCTTCACCCACAACGTCACTGTGCATGCATGCATGCGTTTCTTCGCTCTTGTGTATGTTGGGGGGCGGAGGATGCAGGGGCCTAGGGTGCCCGGTCAGCTTGGCCTCCCCCTGATGTAAACGTAAACAAAGCTCCGGACCGAATGTCAGACTAATTTAATTGCCTTTTATGAGGAGGTGAGCAGGAACTTTGACTCTGGGATGGCAGTGGATGTCATCTACTTTGACTTTGTTAAAGCATTTGATACAGAACTGCACAGAAAATTAATGAATGGTGGTAAACGGAACATTTTCTAATTGCACCAGTGTTTTTAGTGGAGTGCCGCAGGGATCAGTCCTTGTTCCTTTGCTTTTTAACTTGTTTATTAATGACCTGGAGGTGGGAATTAAAAGTACTGTTTCTATTTTAGCAGATGATACTAAATTGTGAAAAATAGGATGCTGCCTTTGCAGAGCAATTTGACAAAATGTAAAAACTGGGCAGCAAAATAGAAAAATTAGGTTCAATGTTGAAAAGTGCATAGATATGCACTTTGGTAGAAATAATATAAATGCAAGTTACACACTAAATGGTAGTGTGTTGGGGGTATCCTTAATTGAAAAGGATTTTGTAGATAACAAGTTATCTAATTTCAGGCAGTGTCATTCTGTGGCTATTAAAGCAAATAAATTGCTGTCATTGACTCAAGGAATAAAAACACAATTTTGCCTCTTTATAGGTCCCTGGTAAGGCCTCACTTTGAGTATGCAGTGCAGTTTTGGGCTCCAGTCTCCAGTCCTTAAGAAGGATATTAATGAGCTGAGAAGAGTACAAAGTTGTGCAACTAAACTGGTAAAGGGGATGGAAGATTTAAACTATGAGGTTAGACTGTGAAGGTCATGGTTGTTTTCTCTGGAAAAAAGCGCTTGTGAGGGGACATGATTACTCTGTACAAGTACATTAGAGGGGATAATAGGCAGATAGGGGATGTTCTTTTATCTCATAAAAACGAGCAGTGCACCAGAGGCCACCCCTTTAGATTAGAGAAAAGGATCTTTCATTTGAAACAGCAGAGGTGGTTTTTCATGGTGAGGGCAGTGAGGTTGTGGAATGCCCTTCCGAATGATGTTGTGGTGGCAGATTTTGTTAATGCTTTTAAGAATGGCTTGGGTGATTTCTTTAAGCATAATACAGTGGCTTGCAAAAGTATTCGGCCCCCTTGAACTTTTCCACATTTTGTCACATTACAGCCACAAACATGAATCAATTTTATTGGAATTCCACGTGAAAGACCAATACAAAGTGGTGTACACGTGAGAAGTGGAACGAAAATCATACATGATTCCAAACATTTTTTACAAATAAATAACTGCAAAGTGGGGTGTGCGTAATTATTCAGCCCCCTGAGTCATTACTTTGTAGAACCACCTTTTGCTGCAATTACAGCTGCCAGTCTTTTAGGGTATGTCTCTACCAGCTTTGCACATCTAGAGACTAAAATCCTTGCCCATTCTTCTTTGCAAAACAGCTCCAGCTCAGTCAGATTAGATGGACAGCATTTGTGATCAGCAGTTTTCAGATCTTGCCACAGATTCTCCATTGGATTTAGATCTGGACTTTGACTGGGCCATTCTAACACATGGATATGTTTTGTTTTAAACCATTCCATTGTTGCCCTGGCTTTATGTTTAGGGTCGTTGTCCTGCTGGAAGGTGAACCTCCGCCCCAGTCTCAAGTCTTTTGCAGACTCCAAGAGGTTTTCTTCCAAGATTGCCCTGTATTTGGCTCCATCCATCTTCCCATCAACTCTGACCAGCTTCCCTGTCCCTGCTGAAGAGAAGCACCCCCAGGACATGATGCTGCCACCACCATATGTGACAGTGGGGATGGTGTGTTCAGAGTGATGTGCAGTGTTAGTTTTCCGCCACACATAGCGTTTTGCATTTTGGCCAAAAAGTTCCATTTTGGTCTCATCTGACCAGAGCACCTTCTTCCACATGTTTGCTGTGTCCCCCACATGGCTTGTGGCAAACTGTTAACAATGGCTTTCTTCTTGCCCCTCTTCCATAAAGGCCAACTTTGTGCAGTGCACGACTAATAGTTGCCCTATGGACAGATTCCCCCACCTGAGCTGTAGATCTCTGCAGCTCGTCCAGAGTCACCATGGGCCTCTTGGCTGCATTTCTGATCAGCAATCTCCTTGTTCGGCCTGTGAGTTTAGGTGGACGGCCTTGTCTTGGTAGGTTTACAGTTGTGCCATACTCCTTCCATTTCTGAATGATCACTTGAACAGTGCTCCGTGGGATGTTCAAGGCTTTGGAAATCTTTTTGTAGCCTAAGCCTGCTTTAAATTTCTCAATAACTTTATCCCTGACCTGTCTGGTGTGTTCTTTGGACTTCATGGTGTTGTTGCTCCCAATATTCTCTTAGACAACCTCTGAGGCCGTCACAAAGCAGCTGTATTTGTACTGACATTAGATTACACACAGGTGCACTCTATTTAGTCATTAGCACTCATCAGGCAATGTCTATGGGCAACTGACTGCACTCAGACCAAAGGGGGCTGAATAATTACGCACATCCCACTTTGCAGTTATTTATTTGTAAAAAATGTTTGGAATCATGTATGATTTTCGTTCCACTTCTTACGTGTACCCCACTTTGTATTGGTCTTTCATGTGGAATTCCAATAAAATTGATTCATGTTTGTGGCTGTAATGTGACAAAATGTGGAAAAGTTCAAGGGGGCCAAATACTTTTGCAAGCCACTGTATCTAAGGCTATTTTCATACTAAAATCTACAATCAGCATTGATATTGGTATATATAGTTTATAGCTGGGGTTTGCTTGGACAAGTTGAACTTGATGGGTTTTGGTCGTTTTTTTATCTCCCACTCTGCTACACAGACAGTGTACAGACCACCCAGTATATACGGCTAATTAATATAAATTAGCAGAATCCAGATGCAGCACTGAAAGGAAGCCTGATATAAAATATGTCCTCTAGGTGAATGCTTCAAGCAATGACTGTAGAACTGTTATGGCTATAATTAGACTGGACAACCAACAGTTCTCTAGCTGATGACTCAGTGGGAAGCTGTGTGTTTTAGTTGAGCAACAGCACCAGAGAAACACCCACAGCACCAGGGGCTAAAACACTACTTTGGAGACATATTTCTTTAACATGTTATGGACTACATTCCTGCAATAACCTTTATCTTTATCCAGTATGTTTCCACAGCAGAAAAGGCATTTTCTAGTCACTGTATATGCAAATAGTTTTCACTGTAAACCCGATTCAATGTCAACAGCCAAAGTCAAAGCTGTGTGCTCTAGCTGTGATAAAAGAGGCAAGTATTAACAGACCAACACAGTGTTCTTTTCACATAAAGCAAAGCACAGTTGGGGGTACACCATCACACTGTGAACAAGCATTTCTACATTCCGGGACCTTTTGTGCTCACAAATTGCATCCAATATTCTTTTTGACAGTGAGAAAAGCTATGTCCTGTAGCTCAAAAACTATTTATTATTGAACTTAATGAAAAAAAAAATAACAGGTTTTCTTGGTTGCATAGTGATTATATTAATAATCAGGCAGAAATTATCACTTGAAAACATTTTCAAAATGAGTTGGTGTTGGTAATTTCTGACCGACCAGAACCTTATTACAGAACAAGACCCTGAGACAAGGTTCTCAGTATATCAAATTATTTATTAATCAAATACAGAGTCTTGTGGAAACTTTCAGCAACACAGAACAACAACTGAAATGTGTCACCAACAGCTTCAAGTGAGACCCTGAAAGTTTCAGTCTTTTAAAGAAAATGTCATACCTTATCTCAGAAGTATAAGATACCCACTTTTACAACTTTCTGTGTGCTCTGTGGTTACAGCTGTGCAAATAACAAAGTGCATGTGGGGTCTTAGCTAGTCAGCACTATCATGTCTAATCCTTGTGATTTTATAAGATGGCATATTAGACTTTTATATTCTATTCTATACTTTGCATATATAGCGTATTTATATACTTTTATCTCCTACCTCACCTGCCTTGGGTTGCCTTTATAGGGGACACTATATAGGGGGATTTTATTTGTCCCTTTATATATACAGAAATTACCCGTCATAAGTGAGCGTCTCAACATTGGGGTTATCTAAATTAAAGGAACAATATTCCCCACACAACATAGGTTCAATGAATAGGGTTTGTGCTGAAGATACTTTTTGCTTATTATTTTAATCACAAAAAAATTATGTTTTTGTTATTTCTTGAGCTAAACAGCAAATCTGAAGCTACTCCATGTTGGTACTTGTGCGGTAGATCATTCGATTATCGTAGGTGTGCATATATTGTTAGTAATAAACTGATTTTAAAAGGACTAGCAACACTTAAAAATTATAACGTTTTATATGCCTTTAAATATAATGTATTGTTACACTGCACTGGTAAAAAGTGTGTTTTTGCTTCAGAAGTTCTACTGCAGCCATCAAAAGCCATTAAGAATAAAATGGTATTAGATTTTACACAGGAAGGTATATGGGTAAAATAAAACTTTTTTTTGTATAACAAATTACATTTGTTGATTGCAAAGAAATCTTTTATTTCTTTATTTGCATTACTGGCCCTGTAACCATTTACCTGCCAATGACATTGATTCTATGCCATCAGCAAGCAGAGGGACAGCGTGACAATTCTGTCTACATTTCTTGGTTTAAGTTCATGCTATGAGAAAAACATGTTGCTTAGCAACATGCTTCCCCATAGCACTCCTAAATCTGGTGAAATGCTGGCAGCAAATGATTTATGGGATTCATTTTGTTAATATTGCTTATTCAGTTACATTTTCTTAAACTCTTTATAGAGATTAGGGATAATTATTAAAAGACTAGCTATAAAGAAAATAGGTCATCCACATATCCTGCTATTTTGTGCTGCTACTTGGATAGGCGCTTGAATACATTGCAAAATATGTACAAACAATCCCTGTTTCATTTAAAGTGGGGGGGGGGGGGATTTTTGGTAGCCAAATTCACAGAATGTGGTATCTGATATACCCATGGATTGGTAATCAAAGGAGTACTAAAGCTTAACTAAAGAAAAAGGCTAGAAATATTGTACATTATGTTTTGAGCTTCTGTACCAGCCCAAGGCAACAACTGCCAATTAGCAGGGAAGATCTATGTCTCCAAAGATGCCCCAGTAGCTCCCCATCTTCTTTTCTGCTGATTCCCTGCACATGCTCTGTGCTGCTGTCACTTACCTGAAATTAGGGACCAACTCACAATATACTGTATCTATAGAATATAAATGTCACTATATAAGGCTGATTAGTAAATAATACCGATTATTATTGGTAGTCTTATAGCTTCACCCTCTTTGATAGACAAACCTCATTTTCTTCTTTTTATAATTTGCTACAACCCCTTACCGTAGCTTCTCAACAGCTGGCCAGAGCAGAGTACTGCTCTATTGTAATAACATGATTTTGTATACAAACGATCGTAAACGGCGAGAAAACCTTTCTGACTTTGATCCTTCTGTGCATGATTTTGGAAGCCTCCCATAGGACTCAATGGCACTCTGCACACCTGGCCAAAGGAAAGTCACGGTACCGAAGCTTGAATGAATCACAAACTTTCGTACTCGGCACGACAAATACGATTTAGTCACACAACTTGTTGCGCTTTTTGTTGCAAGGTACGAAAAAGTTGCGCAAATTAACAAAAAAGACGAACAGTACGAAAAATACAATTTTTTGTATTTGGAAGCTATCGTACTTTGATAAATGAGCCCCATAGTATTGATGTTAATAGAAAACTGCACTGGCCTTCAAAATCCCAGAGCCGACACACAGAGTAGGGTGAAAAAGTTGGCTTTTTTGTTAATATTGGGCTATTTGCTTTATTGGACATGTCCACATGACACAAAGATGTCCTCCAGGTTGGTGTGGTTTTCTGGCCCAGGGTATCAGGTAAGTGATTACAGTCACTGGGGGGGGGGGTACCTAACATTTACCACCCCCGAGTAATTGAACCTTTCCTTCTTCTTAATTTGCTTTTTATGACATGGCACTTTTATTTGGTGATAATATTTACCGAGGTGAAGACATTCTGGGCTACACAGCTCATAAATCTCTTTCTGATGCATCAGTTTAAAAAGCATATTTAATGTTTTGCTTTTTAATTAACAGTTCAAATGCTGCATATATTACATCTAATGCAGAGCAGAAAGCTGTAGCTCCATACATATCCCTGCTGCACTCATTATATTGTGCCCTCTAGAAAGCTGAATATTTTTGTGCATGCTCTGATGACTCTGGTGCTTCTATTTATGGATGGTGTTTCATTCAGCTGCAATTGGTTATGAGCTGCATGTTCCTCTTACCCAGTTATATGTCTTAGCTCAAGTTCAAAACTGTTGTACTTTAAGAAAAGAAAAGTCATGTACTGTGCATTTAATTTTTTTCCTTGCTTCCATTTTGATATTTTAGATATGAAATGTGCATTGTTATTGTGCATTTTAACTCCTCACCTAAGTAATCTTTGATTCCCAGAGAGTAGTGTGATCCTGAAAACTGTTTTTCACTTGTACATGAAGCACTGGCTTCCATGCTATCATATATAAGTTCATGCTAATGGTCTATTTGGCTTGTACATAAACTGATACATGAAGGTAAAAAAAAGGTAAATCCTCTCACTGCTAGTTGTGCTTCCTATAGTGTTTAGAAAGGATTTAGTTTATCCTTACATTTTTAGCACAAAAATACATACACTATATTTATTGCAAATGCAGTATATTCCTTCTCACTTACCTATGGCTAACTAATTAG
Source organism: Xenopus tropicalis (assembly GCF_000004195.4). NCBI lineage: Eukaryota > Metazoa > Chordata > Amphibia > Anura > Pipidae > Xenopus > Xenopus tropicalis. The sequence goes on from NC_030679.2 coordinate 68,677,303, forward strand.
CTGTCAACTAGGAGTATTTTGGATGGATTCTGTAGATCAATTTGCGGTCATTAAATTTGACCTTTAGGTCTATTGCACCTAAATTCATCAGGCCATGTGACAGTGCTCCATGCATTATACGTTTTCTTAATGCACACAGACTGTTAAATATCTATTAAGTTACAACAGTTGCATTTTAGAATTAAAATTCCTTGAAATCTAAGGCTTCACAGAGCCAGTTTCCATAGTAACTGTCACCAGGGGAAGCTGCCTCAAATAATAACCTAGCAAAATTAGTTTTTGATGATGGATTCATAAAGAGCTAGGATAAAACATCTTGTGTGAATTTAATGATGCCAAAGAAAGAGGGTCATATAACAAGTGCCATGTGGTTGCAGAAACCTTTTCCTTTGCTTAGCAATGTCATGAGGGCAATTCTAAGAAATACAATTTCTCTGGCAACAGCTGACTTTGGAGAATGGCTGCTGCAATTATTATGAATAACAACAGAATATTTTATGCAAAATAAATGTTATGTTTTAGTGAAGAAAAACAGAAATACCACTAATTACAAATAAGCTGCTATTAATGGGTTCAGATTTTGTTCTTTAAATATCTTCTAAGTCTCCTTATCCAAGTTGCTTTTTTCTCCCATCTTTCCTCTGATGATATGTATAAATATATACACCTTTTTCCTAGTGTCCCAGATATCCCTAGCACAGATTAATATTTGCACATGTGCAATAGCGTAAAGCCAGAACCCAAGTGCTGATGACTTCAAGGTTAGAATGCCAGCTCAGCACTTCTCTGCCAGATAGAGTCCATAAGATATAATCATATTTTAAAAGGATTTAAATTATTGAGAGGAGAGGGTTCTAATTTCAATTAACAAGGTACTGCTAAGGTCCCGTTTAGAAAATGCACTGCAGTTTTTGTCTACAGCAATGAAAAGAAGGATTGCCGAAAAGGAGGGGGTCTAGAAATAAAAAAAGATCCAGCTGATAAAGTGTATGTAAGGTTCAGCTGTGAAGCTGCCCAAAATGAGAACATGATATATTTATACATATAATATATAAGGTGCATATGCAATAAACTCCAGTGACTTACTGACCTGTTTATTTCTTCAGAAGACACAAGGGCATCCCTTTAGAAAAAAATGGAGCTTCCATATTAAGATGTGAAAAGACTACTTTGTAATAGTCTATAAAGCTGTGATATTTACTTTGTGAGCTGGCTATTTTGGCAGCAACATTAGACATAAAGAGAGGGATTGGTAACCTCTTAAGCAAGCGCGAAAGTACAAGGTTACTGAAGTTACCACCTAATAAAAGTTGATCCAAGGAATGGACTGATTGCCCTTTTGGAGCCAGAAAAAAATATTTCTGCTCTGAGACAGACTGGAGACAGTGTGGGGGGCTCATCTTTCTTTGGCTCAGCTAGAAGTTAGGTAGTCCTTACATGAACAATAAACAGGTTAAACTGATGGACATATTTTTCACCCTCAAACTATGTAATTATGTGCCTATATGTAATATTCCTGGACTTGATTTTGTTGGACTTAGATGAGGAATCAGAGGACCATATTATAGATCTGTATGAAACTGAAGTTTATTACAGTGCAATAAAAGTATCATTTCAGAGAACCACACCATTCTACATCTTCAGTAAAATGTTCCAGAAATGTAGTGGTTGAACAAGTCTTGGAAACCTGCCAAGAGGGGCAGCCATCTCAAGACACATTCATTGGAATGCATGTGGAACACACCTACTTCATGTAAACACACATATGTTCCCAAAATCTTATACTGAATTTGAGAGAAAACACGGCAACATCTTTTTATTCTTCAAAACATTATTTTTTTTAACTTTTTTTACATGATTTACTTTAAAAACCTGTAATCTTCATAAATCAGTTTTTCATATTCAACATACAAAATTTTTTTTAAAAAATGGTTGATACATTTTTAATAAATACTGTGAAATATCTTGCTATTTATTTGAGTGAAGAAGCATCCATAATGCACAAGTAATTACATAAAGAGGTGGCGGTGAATTGACTGGTTTTGCTGTACAAGAAATTTATTATGCTAAATGAGGCTTTGTTTCAGCTATTATACTTTGTGATTCTGTTAAAATAAATAGAGGGGGGTGGGAAATCAGCTAGCCTAAGGTTCAACTGGATGGCCTTATTGTTCTCTTTGCCCCTCAGCCCAAATTTCGTAGCCTTCTCCTGTAAGTGGAGTAAACAGCATTACCAATTATTAGTTTCTCTTTTACTGTCATGCTGATATTTTAGATCTCCACCAGATGTCACCCTCAGACCACTAATTATTGAATTACAGGTATGGGACCTGTTATCCAGAATGCTTGGGATCTGGGGTTCTCCAGATAAGGGGTCTTCCTGTAATTTGGATCTCATAACTTAAGTCTACTGAAAAAATTATTTAAACAGTAATTAAACCGAATAGGATTGTTTTGCCTCCAATAAGGAAAATTATATCTTAGTTGGGATCAAATGCAAGGTACTGTTTTATTATTACAGAGTAAAAGGAAACCACTTTTAAAAATATGAATTATTTGATTACAATTCAATCTATGGGATATGGCCTTTCTGTAATTTGGAACTTTCTGGATAATGGTTTCCGGGTAAGGGGTCCAATACCTGTACTAACAAACTGCTTTCTCACATGAAATAATTATAAACATATAATGCATGTATTAAAAAATCTTTTTTAATACATCCTAACAACTCCTTACACAAATGGATGTACACATATAATATGTATATCTTATATATACACATGAAAGTTTGCCCAACATGGGATAAAATGTACCTGGGGTTTTCGAAATGTGCTAAACTCCAGTCTGTCAAAGCACCTCTCCCAGACGATCACTTTGGTTAAGCTGGTTAAAAATGGCCACTCGACTTAGAGAAAAACATCATTTCTACAGTGTACCTAACCCCTCGTGAGTCTGGGTCTCCTCTTAATGCACATAAAACATTAATTTTTTGTTGCTACCAGTCCATTAAGTAGGGAGACGTTATTACTGACACCCATTTATTTTAGGTGACTTTAAGGGTCATATCAACCACTAGGTGTGGCTAGTGTATATTAGCTAGTGTATATTAGCTGGCAGAGAAATGCCTAAAGCCACCTTAAATTATTGGGATGGAGTATAGGCAGTTTTGCCTGTTTACCTGCTCACTAAGGGGCTGATTTACTAATCCACGAATCCGAATGGGAAAAATTCAGATTGGAAAACGAACATTTTGCGACTTTTTCGTATTTTTTGCGATTTTTTTCGTCGCCGTTACAACTTTTTCGTAACCATTACGACTTGCGCGAATTGTCGCGACTTTTTCGTAGCCGTTACGATTTGCTCGTATATTGTCGCAACTTTTTTGTATTGAGCGCTCGTAAATGGCGGGCAAACCTTTCAGACTTTGCATGATTTTGGAAGCCTCCCATAGGACTCAATGGTACTCTACAGCTCCAACCTGGCCCAAGAAAAGTCATGATACTGAAGCTTGAATGAATCCGAAACTTTTGTACTCGGCGCGACGGCTCCGAAAAAGTTGCGATAATTTGCGCAAATCATAATGGTTACGAAAAAGTCGTGACAATTTACGAAAAAAATCGCAAAATACCGATCATTACGAAAAAAACACATTCGGAGCATTTGTGGATTAGTAAATGTGCCCCTAAAACTCAAGACAGCACAAGCAGTGCTATTAGCCTATGGAGGCACTATCAGTTCAGGCAGCTGAATCCTTCACCAGAGGAAAGGGAAGGGGGGGGGGGTGACATCACTCCAACTTGCAGTGCAGCAGTAAAAAAAGACAAGTATTTAGAGCAGGGCCACCTGGACTAGTAAGGAAATGGCTAGCCCCATGTGTTATTATTAATTATATAATAAACACGTATTCCCATGACAGTATTGCTTTAACCCATGGTTCAAAAACATAATTTCACTTCTAGCAATAGGTTTCTCTCTCCAAAATAAACCTGATTACTAGGGATGCACTGAATCCAGGATTCGGCCTTTTGAAAATGTAACCTCTCCGTAACCTAATCAGCATATGCTAATGAAGATTTAACCCTTCCATAACCTAATTAGCACCTGCTAATTCGGATTCAGTTAGGTATTCTACCAAACCCTTTACAATGGATTCGGCGCTGATTACATATGCGATCTTTACCACATCAGAAACGTTAGTTATCTAACATCATAACTGGAGTCAAAGCATTTTCCCATACAATATTCCCTCCTATTATCTTCCCAGCTCAGAAATACGCTATCATTAAGAAACCAACGCACACACACACGCACAAAATGAATGCAAACTTCAGATAACGCGCACTTGCTCCTTTCACTAAGGGGCGGGGCTTTGCTCAGTCGCCTAACAATGACGTAGAATTTCCTCGCTAGAGCCGTGGATTTCCTGCGCGTGTGTTTGTAGTTGCAGCGGATACGATTCCAATATGGCATCAGCTTTGGAGAATTATATCAACCGTATCCTTTGTTGGGGTTGTTGGCATAATATGCGGAGGGCTTGCACTGAGAACCTATGGTGTGCGACTTTTAACCCGACGGTCAGAATAAACATGCAGATTAGCAGTCTCCCCTGCTCTCTGAGCTCGGCTGCTACAACTCTCTGATACCGGGGTATTGTGGGAAATGTAGCCTAGCACGGCTTGGGGGCTATTGTTTGGAAAGCGACTTGTGCTAGAGAAATACAGTATGTGGGGGATGCATGTTACTTCATCATTCGTCTGAGGGTCCTAAGTAGCTTTAATTACAGTTTATCGTCCGGTTCCTGTATTCCCTGGGGGAACCCCGACTTACTTATCACAGGGCCAATGTTGACCTGGGCTGTAACCCCTAGCAACCAATTACCAGTTAGCGTCTGTTTTTTTATTTTTTAGCCAGCTGAAAGTATAACAGGTGGTATTCATTTTAAACCTCCCTTTTAAATGAATGCCTGTTAGTGCCCTTTCCCCCTGTAACTTACCTATAGTGTGAAATGCTCAAATCTAATGCGAGGGGATGATATTATACATGGAGTGAGGGGATGATATTATACATGGAGCACGGGTTTGCCTATGTTACATTTGCTTGGCTATATTATTCTATGTTAAATTAGAACTCTAGTAGGAAAACTGCTGTGGTCCAGAAGCACTGACATTCAGTAATATACAGTAATACACTATTGTGCGGCTAGTAGGAAAAGTATTTCATTTTTCAATAAAAAAAAGTGAGAATTTTTCAGTACATCAGTATAGCGTTTTATTACAGGTACGGGGCCTGTTAACCAGAATGTCCTGGACTTGGGGTTTTCCGGATAAGCGGTCTTTCTGTAATTTGGATCTCCTACCTTAAAGGAACAGTAACAGCATAAAATGAAAGTGTTTTAAAGTAATTGAAATATAACGCACTGTTGCCCTGCAATGGTAAAACTCGGGTGTTTGCTTCAGGAACACTACTATAGTTTATATAAATACACTGCTGTGTAGCCATGGGGGCAGCCATTCAAGCTGGAAAAAAGGAGAAAAGGCACAGGTTACATAGCAAATAACAGATAAGACACCATTGTATTCTACAGGGTTTATCTGTTAGCTGCTGTATAACCTGTGCCTTTTCTTCTTTTGAATGGCTGCCCCCATGGCTACACACCAGGGTTTATATAAACTCTAGTAATGTTTCTGAAGCAAACACACAATTTTTACCAATGCAGCGCAGCAGTACGTTATAGTTTAATTTCTTTAAAATATATACATTTTTTGGTGTTACTGTTCCTTTAAGTCTACTAAGAAATAATTTAAACATTAAATAAACCCAATAAGGTTGATTTGCATCCAATAAGGATTCATTCTATCTTAGTTGGGATCAAGTACAAGGTACTGTTTTATTATTACAGAGCAGCCATTTTTAAAAATCGGAATTATTTGATTAAAATGGCATCTATGGCAGATGACCTTCCTGTAATTCGGAACTTTCTGGATAACGGGTTTCCGGATAAGGGATCCCATACCTGTACTACAGGTTTATATAATGCATTAAAAGCAAAAGTGGAGAAAACATTTTGCATGATTATATACAACAGGGGATCTTAGAGCAATAAGCAATATTGGGTACCGGAAGTCAGAGGTATCATAAACTGAGGATTTGTGTACTGACTCCACAGCCCTGGGGGCTCTTAAGCTGAGTGATGTACCCCATTGGGCACTATACAGTATACTGACGATATGCAATAAATAGTAAATTAAAGGAGGGAGGCATCCTTCATTCTAAACCAAATTCTGGGTTACAAAGCTGACTCCCAGAGTAATATAAATTACATGTTAGAAGAGACGGGAATGTAAGCTGCACTTCTGGATACAAAATTGAATACATTAAAAATAATTTTTGCAAACTTCAAAATGCTTTTTCCAACATTATATTATGAGGTGTTGAAGTAGACTTTTTATTTTTTCAAGGATCCATGGTCCAAAAATTCGTAATATTAACTTCACTTGTGGCCCCTGTAGCCTGACTACCCTGTAATGTGTTTTATGCCATTGTCCAACCTTAGAGAAAATGTGAATATGTTGTAGTTAAGGGAATCGCACACATTACAGTAGATGATGCATTATAAAGAACTCGTTTCACTTTGAAAATGGTGCTCTATATTTTTTATGATAACGTTTTACAGATTAAAATAATTCCTTGACATAAGATTCAGGAACTGTAGCTGTAATTACATCAGATGGTAGAATGATTGTGGTAAGTATTTATTTACTTTACTTGCTTAATATTTGCTATTAGAATTACATTCATATATTTCCTCAGCATGTATCTGTAGGTGGAGCCAGGCCCAAGATCCTTTGGAGGAGAATAAGCAAATCTAATGAAGCAGTGCTTCTATCTGTACTGTGTTTTGTATCAAAGTGCTTGGCTAGGTACAGATGCTCATTTTTCACCTTCTGTTGACATTACACTTTGGTCCTGAAGTTCTGGTTGTGGCAAGTTCAACCTTTGCTATAGCTGCATTTTTAAGCACTACACAAAGTGAATGCATAGCCATATCTAGAAGGATTTAATGATCCTAAGGAGCTGCTTTTTTATTTTGCTTATGATGATGTCTTGTCTGGGGCTCAGTGAATCCTGATCTCTAACTCACACTTTATTTTCAGCTGAGTAAAATGTAACATTCACAAAGATCAGCTCCTTCAATACCATATGAAGGGGAGACTCTTCCTCTTTAGAAAAAATTCAAGTATTTGGAATATTGATCACAGGTGATGGAACAGCTAGAGTGTGAGAGTAATGAAAATATTTAGTCAGTATCAGTTGTGTTGTACTGATCTCTGGTAGGAAAGTAGGTGCTGAGGTCTTGAATATTGCTTTTGGTCAATGTTCCCGTCCTCACCTGTAGTCAGGAACTATGGATCCTAAATGAAAGAAAAGGGCCATGGGAGGCTACAATAAGGTCTATTCATAGGGTCTCTGTGGTAGTGTGCAGAGATGTGTGATCTATGATCTATGGGGTGCCTAACATGTTGGCTTTAACAGAGGTCATAGATGTTTGAGGTGATTTGTAGTAGTAACCTTATATTTTAAAGTATAAGTACTGGCATTCTTTATTGCAGAGAGGCTAGATAGAAATGAAATATTCTAATTTAAAAAACAAAAACACACTGACACTTCACACATTTCTCTCCCTGTCTTGTTCTAACTTTAAATCTAAATGGAAAGTGATTGAGAGTAGCATCCAGAGATGCCAAACAACCCTCTGGTGGGCATCATAGCAACTGGGGAGAAAGTAAGATATCAGTATAGAACAGATAACATAATGAAAATGTTGCAGAACAGGTAGTGGCAACTCTGTGGTTGTTGTTGCCTGGGCTACTTTTAAACATGCTTTTTATATTTTAAGAAATATTTATGACTTTTTTGTTTTAGGGTACACTGAAAGGTTTTGATCAAACCATAAACCTGATTTTGGATGAAAGCCATGAACGAGTATTCAGCTCATCCCAAGGAGTAGAGCAAGTAGTGCTTGGTCTTTACATTGTAAGAGGAGACAATGTGTAAGTATTCTGCAAAAATCTTACTGAATTTATGGGAAAAATAGCGCACTGATTTGAAACAGGCCCTAAGTCACTCTATTTGTGTTAAAATATGTATGGATCAGCCAAGCCAAGATCCCATTAAATTGGTTGCATAGAGATAAAATAATAGCCCCCTTTCTGGGTTTCCCCCAGAAAAAAACCAATTTGGAATATACTTAAATGACAAAATCAGTACCTTTTTCATAAAATAAACCGTCTTCTGAAGCCTAGTTCCCCTTTGTCTCCCCTTCCTCTCAAAGCTGCCTGCAGAAATCTGTCGACGGCTGCAGGCTGGAGTATTGTGAAAAGCGCTGCTCTGCATTCTGAACTGCAGGAAAGCAGCAATGCAGGGTTGTTTCTCTGTGTAATTCTTAAAGGAGAAGGAAAGGCTAATAAAGAGTTAATCAAGCTGCAGGCATACCTTCAGTTCTCTCAATAGTGCCCTTAAGTCTCCCCATATTTCTCCCATTCAGATGATCAGAAGCCAAACAGGAAGAAAAAATGCTGAGCTGTGTAAAGAAAGTTCCCATAATGCCTCACTCCTGCACCAAAAGCAAGACCCCTGTACATGCTCAGTTAGTAAGACTATGAGTCAGCTTCCTGCTGACTGGCTCAGATCCACATTCCTAAGGTAGTGAGTTCTTAGCATTCTTGAGGGGGGGGGAGCAGGAGAGGGCAGAGAGCAGGAGAGGGCAGAGAGCAGGAGAGGGCAGAGAGCAGGAGAGGGCAGAGAGCAGGAGAGGGCAGAGAGCAGGAGAGGGCAGAGAGCAGGAGAGGGCAGAGAGCAGGAGAGGGCAGAGAGCAGGAGAGGGCAGAGAGCAGAAAGCTGCGTGTCTCTGGCAGAGGAAAACAGACACTCGAAATCTTTTGACAGAGAACTCAGTGCAGCGTTTCTGTGAGTGCTTATGGCTGTATTTACATAGACCTTTCTGATAAAGCTTACTTAGTTTTTACCTTTCTTTCTCCTTTAATACATTTATGGGCTTCGTTATCTGAAAACCCATCATCAAGCCCTGAAGGTCATCTCCCATAGACCCCATTTTAAATATTTTAAAATTTTTAAAAACGATTTCCTTTTTTTCTGTAATAATCTTGTTCCTAGCGAAGATATATTTATATAATTAATTTCCTAAACTATTAGGTTTAAAGGGGGCCTGTCACCAACAGATAAAAAGCTGTATAATAAAAGTCCTATAAAAATTAAATATGAAACCCAAATTCTTTTTTTAATAAAGCCATACCTGTTAAAAATTCATTTAAATTCTGAGCTGTCTGTCATATATTTCCTGCTCTGTGGAGATCCAAATTATGGAAAGACCCCTTATCCAGAAAACCCTAGGTCCCCAAGCATTCTGAATAACAGGTCCGATATCTGTATATTAATGTTACTACTCTTGAAGTATGTGAGAATTTACATACAGAAGCCATAATAATGCATTTGTAAAGCCCTTTCTCTACTTTAGCACTAGAAAATTAGTGTTAAAAAATCACTTACATTAAACTGACATTTTTTCTTTTTTTTTTTTGCTCTTTTTTTCCTCTCATGCTTTTCAAGCATTAATTTCAAGGTCTCTTATCTAGAAAATTCCCTTTAGCCTTTCTCTTCCCTGTAATCTCCCATTTTCCCCAGCTCAGTTATGCTTTCCACCATCTTGATTTTACTGTTTTTTTTTTTTACTCTTTGCTCCCTGTTCCCACTGTCACTGCATATACATAGTGGGTGTTGTCTCCAAACTGATCAAGCCTGCAGTTTTGAGCCAACATCCTCCCAGTGTGGGCAGGGACAGGCGGAAACCATTCTCACTGCTAGTTTAGTTTTTATTATGCTTGATATATCTGTTGTGTTATTAATGCTTTTCCCAGTCTATGGTGTTCAGTTATATTCATATTCAGAAACTGCCCCCAAAAGCCCAACCAGAGTAACGGCAGGTAGTTTAAAATAGAAACATGTTTTCTAATAATTCTAGCAATGCTGCATTTTGAAAAATGCAGACTGAGTGAATATAATATATAAATGGTTGTAGGACATTCTGATTCTTGGCTTGGATGAGTTTTTGAACAAGCATATTATCCAAGGCTATTGTGACACTAAAATCTAGTTAGTATTGGTGTTGGTGTATATGGTTTATGTACGCAGGCCTGGATTTGTGGCGAGGCCATAAAGGCCCGGGCCTAGGGTGGCATAAATTTAGAGGCAGCGTGCTGCTCAGCCGGATTAAAATTTGCTCGCATACAGAGCACAGGGGATGGGGCGCGCAAAGAACTTCAGCGCGTCCTGTCCCCAGTGCGAGTGAAAAGGGGGTGCACGCAATCCAGGTGGGGAGAATGCTCAGGGGAGGCGGCAAATAGGGTGGCCTCAGGGCACTGTGTTTATGTGAGTGTATAGATAGGTCAGTATAGGTTTGTGTGTGCTGGGTTCACTTGGAAGGGTTGAACTTGGACTTTTTTGGATTTTTTTGGAATTTTTTATTACAACTTTACGGAAACTATACCCCCAAACACTGTAGGTCTCCCAAAAATTATATTGGTAAACAAGCTCATATGTTAAACCCTGTTTCATCTAAATAAAAATACACTCTTTAGTAGTATGTGCTATTGGGAATTCCTAAATAGAAAACTGTAATTTTTTAAGAATTAAAGGAAGCCCCCTGGGATCATAGGATTTACAGTTCACACAAACAAGCCAAGACACATACATGCTAGGCCCCATCAGCCAATTATTAGACACTTCTTCCTGTTACAGTTAGAGCTACATTATTTCTGGTCATGTGATCTCTGAGGGAGCACCCAGCCCATCACTAAATGGTGGATCCATAGTAGAAATTATGTAAAAGGGCAATGTCATGAACACGCCACTCTCAGGCACACCTGACACGGGGACGGGGAACTAAGGGGTTACACTTAGTCACCTTCCACACAGGTTAGACTAACATCAAGCACCCCCAAACACACCACTGCCACAAATAACTTCGCTGCCACCATATATCATTAACAGGCGATAGAAACCTAATACACAAATATATCAAACAAGCTTTCTTACTGCAGTTAGGGTTAGTTTTCCACTAATTCCACACTCCAGCAGTCACAGGGTTAATTTACAAACACACTCTCCTGCTGACAGTCCACTAGTTAATTACCGTATATACTCGAGTATAAGCCGAGTTTTTCAACACTAAAAATGTGCTGAAAAAGTAACCCTCGGCTTATACTCGGATATATACGGTATATGGACGACCTTACCATGCATGTAAATGCGTCGTGCGCACAACATGTACGGTGCAACGCTGCACCATTGAGGGGCGATTGTTCCGCACCCCCCCCTTGGGCAACTGTAGCTAGCCAGGCTGGGAGCAAGCTGTGCCGATGCGCACAGACCGGCTGTGTCTGTGCGGCGCGTCAGCACCCCCCCCCCCAATCCCCTGTGGGCGTCCGTACCTTGTGTGCTAGCAATAGCTGGGCAGGGAACAAGCTGTGCCGATGCGCTGCGGCTGTGTCTGTGCAGTGCGTCAGCACTTTCCTCCGTGGCCATCCGTACCCCATCCGTTCCCTTTGCAGTGCGGCGATGCTAGCCATAGCCGGGCAGGGAGCAAGCTCTGCCGATGCGCTGTTAGCGGCTGTGTTTGTGCGGCGCAGTACCGAGTGAGTGTCTGTGCTACGTGATCTGAGCCACACTAACTAAAAATAATCTTGGGCCTTCAGCCCATGCAAATCCCGGGAACCTCCTGCTGCTGGTGCTGGGGCAGCCAGGCAGTACTCATATGCCTCATTATGTGCGAGCCCAGAGACAGGCAGGGCTGCAGCCCACAGAGGGAGGAACAATTAACTGCCACAGCCTAAATAGCAGCTTTAGTACAACAAAAACAACTGCAAGGGGAAGCTATTACTGAAACACCCAGGTAAACAACTCTAGATATGATATGTAACAAAGGTAAAGTGGTTGCTTTCTTTCTAATCTGTTATCCTCTAGTCATGCAAAGCACACAGCAGGATGGCAAGTACTTCATAATTAGTATGGCAGCTTCCTTAGCCTTCCCAAACTTGCTTTTGTCTGCTGCTGTAGAATTTTTCTTTCCCTAAATTTGATATGTTATCTGATCTGATATGTTATTTGATTACTGAAACTTCGCTGTAGCTGCTGCATTTCCCACCCTAGGCTTATACTCGAGTCAATAAGTTTTTCCAGTTTTCTTAGGTAAAATTAGGTACCTCGGCTTATATTCGGATCGGCTTATACTCGAGTATATACGGTAGCTTCTACACAGAATTTGCCCCCCTACTCAACACACACACAGCCAAGCAGTTAATACATTTAGGCCTGAGCAGTTATACAAGGTAGGTGGAGATCGTTATAGAGCCAAAGGACAGAACTTATTAAATTTTATATTTAATATAACAAAGGTAAATAGTGCAAAAAAGTTTTTACAAAAAGAGACCTATACATACAAAACAGTAAATCGAATAAAAAAAAGTTATCTTTTGTGTCCTCCTGAGGTAAGAGTTTGGAACGTTGAGCCCATCCCCCAACATAAGTTAGGACCTCCAGAATGAGCTAAGGAATACCTGGGCATGTGTGCTTTTTATGTGCTGCTGGGCCCCTCCCTCATTACCGCATGCATGAGGAAGGAGGGCCCAGGAACTGGTCACATGACCCCCCGCCCGTTTACAAAGTTCACGCCCCCATCCAATGAGAAAGGGGAGGGCGGGTCACCATTTGGTAACTGGCTGTTCTGGTGACATTTCTTTTCCAGCTAGCCTCAAATACTTATGGGGTCTGTGGGGAGCTCTAGCTACAAGCTAATGACTGGGCGCCATGATTTTTATCTTTAGTAAAAGATATGTATTTTATGGGCCTAAAGAAATATTAGCTAAGAATCTGCTAAGAAGAGACAGACCCCCCCCCCACTTGTAGCACAGGTATGATAATTTGGTTACCCTTGTTGATTCATTCTGGCTCTTTACACCTAACCAGACAGTGCGACTTCAGTGTCAGTTACTGCTCCAACATGACAGGCAATGTTTACTGATATATATTTATATTCCAGTTTCGTAGGATTCTTTAATAGGTCACTTAGCATAATATAAAGTATCTGTTGGTTAAAGGAAAAAGAAAGGTGTAAAAACTAAGTAAGCTTTATCAGAAAGATCTATGTAAATACAGCCATAAGCACTCACAGAAACGCTGCACTGAATTCTCTGAAAAAAGATTTCTTGTGTCTGTAATTCCTGTGCCAGAGACACCCTGCTCCCCCCTCCCTCAAGAATGCTAAGAACTCATCCCCCCCTTAGGAATGTGGATCTGAGCCAATCAGCAGGAAGCTGACTCATAGTCTAACTAACTGAGCATGTTCAGTTTGGTCTGCATGTCTGTGCAGGAGTGAGGCATTATTTCTTCCTGTTTGGCTTCAGATCTTCTGAACAGGTGAAATATGGGGAGACTTAAGGGCACTATTGAGACAACTGAAGGTATGCCTGCAGCTTGAGATTAACTCTTTATTAGCCTTTCCTTCTGCTTTAAGTATTCATTCTGGGGGTATAGTTTTCCTGCAACTATGTAATTTCCTAGTGTAACTGATCCTGTGGCATAAGAGCCATGTTTTTTTTATGGTACATTTAGAAAAAAATGTCATCCACATTCTAGTATTCTGCTGAATTTTATATTGTGCCATAGCTCTAACTTTTTATATCTCACCCACAGGGCAGTCATTGGAGAAATAGATGAAGAGACAGACTCTGCACTGGATTTGGGAAACATTCGAGCAGAACCACTAAACTCAGTAGTGAATTGAAAAACTTCAAAGAAATTGTGTAAATCTTGGACTGTATATGGTTTATTGAATACAATATTTTTTACAAGCTAAGGAATTAAGAAACATTGTACTTGAGCTGTTTACATGTTATTTTAAATGTGTCCTTCTCTATTATGTACATTAAAATCTTTCTACATTTTAAATCTGTTTTTTTACAGCAAATCTTTAATGACACTTTCTTCTGCACTGACTGTAATCCACTCTACCTCAACCCCATGTATTTACAGACATCTATTGTTCAGTACTGGGAGACCATACTTTTAACCCCTTCCCTGTTGTAATATTTTAACTGTTTAATGTTGAGCCTGTTTGAGCTCTGTAATTGCTATTGCCCTTAAGGGATCACTCCAGCTTTGCAGCTGGATACCTCAAACAGCTTATTGATGTTGGAAATATATTTTAGACCAGGAAAATTAATCAACTCTCGGCATGCGTGAGTTAGGTACAGAAAGTCCAATACAACATCTAAAATTGTTAGCAATAAAGCTTAATAAACAGCTACTGAACAGTAGTGAATGTTTAATAACCGAGCTCCAACATCTCAGAATAGTCCTTCCCCATGTGGGAATTAACAATTCAGACAATTACTTTCCATTTTAGTGCAGAAATAGTTAATAAACATTTAGTAAAAACGACTGATCCCTGTTAAATTGTCCCTAAGATAAAGCTTTATATTACTTAGTGTTAGTGAGACTCCCTGTGTCAATCAGAGCTCTACATTCAATCCTATAATATAACTATAAAGAGTGGAAATTCTTTAAATCTGTCAACCAGAATAGGAGTGTGTAGGTAGTGGGCAGAGGAATGTCGCAATGCCAATAAAAAGTGCAGTTGCATTGTTAGGATTTTTTGATGCAAAAATGAATTTACAGCTCAACTGCAGATCAAATGCTGAATTTGCTGTTTGGGTAAATATTTCTCAAATAGATGCAGTTTCTCCCAGCTGACTCATATACCATGAATTTTGAAACTCTAATAACTTACATTTTGATCATTTTCCCATTGTACATGTTTTTTCACTAAATCATTTCATTTTTCATCTTGTCATAGCCCATGTAGGAGATAAAATGACGCTTGATTTGCAGATGCTCTATGGACTAATTTTAGAAAAAATGTATAACTTGGTATATTTGTGTAAGACATGGGTGCCAGTTTTTAATTCTCCTGCACCACCTTTGTATGATTTGTAGGGCTACCTTATTGTAAAGGGCTTTTCTAATGCATGCAACTTAGATGGTGTGTTAAGAAGGGCCTGGTATTGTTACTTAATCACCCAGTGCACAAAAAAGCTACTGTTAGAAATGGAGGAGGTGCAAACTATGGTGTAACTATGTTAACAAAATATAGAAATGTTTTTTTTTTTAAGGGAGCTAAAGCATAAAGGACACTGGAGAGGCCCCCCAAACACATTAACAGTGTCATGTGGATGACGCGATAACTCATGAGCCATCCTCTAAACTGCTTATTCTGGTTAGATGTGATGCAGGTATAGCATTATCCAGAATGCTTGAGACCTGGGGTTTTGTGGATAAGGAATACCTTAAACTACCATTCCCAGAATGCATTGCTTGTACTTGGAACAAGGCAAAGGAGTAGGGAATGATCCATTAGCACCAGGAGCAGGGAATTGACAACCTTACATGGTTTATTCCAGTGCTGTCCAACTGTGTGGCCCCCCACCTGTCTGGCTGCTTTGATGGCTTACCTTTGAGTAAGCATTAAATGGTATCAGTACTGAGATTAACTGGCCCCCTGCATGGTTAACACCTCAGATTCAGGCTGTAATCCCTCTGTATTGTTTAAAAATGTAATCCCCTGTGTTTTTCACACCTTTTAATACCTGCAGTGTTCACACCTCAGGCTCAGACTGTAATCACTCCCATTGTTCACTTCTTCACACCTCAGACATAGGTACTGTAGGCAGAGTATGGCACACACAGGCAGCATAGGTCAGGGAGGGTATGGCACACACAGGAAGGGTAGGGCAGGCAGAGTATGGCACACAGAGGCAGCATAGGGAAGGCAGAGTATGGCACACACAGACAGGGTAGGGCAGGCAGAGTATGGCACACACAGACAGCATAGGACAGGCAGAGTGCTGCCTGTGTGTGCCATACTCTGCTTGCCCTATGCTGCTTGTGGGAGGTGAACCTGGCAGGGGTTTGTTGTGGGAGTTTGTTAGCAGTTGGAAATAGCCATTAAATGGACCCTAAGGTGTGTAATTATGTACTGGGGGTTGCTCTGCTATCCACAGGGGAGGAGGAGGCATATGGAATTTAAAGGTATATCTTAATATGACATAATTCTTTCACATATGAATGATGGTTGATATCCCTACAGTAAGGACCAAGCATTTGGGATTTTGCTGTGCTACCACCATTGTGATAAAATAGGTGTGGTTTGAAGTGGGTGTGGTTTCAAAAAGGGGAGTGGTCAAAACTGTCTTCCATTAGCGGCCCTCCACCATGTATGCTAGAGAAATTCCGGCCCTCGGCACCGTAGAAGTTGGACAGCACTGGTTTATTCCAAACAGTGGATTGATTGTGGAAAAAAAACATAAAAAAAACATATGTTTAATATATATAATAAGCATGAGCCCAGCTGTACAGCCTCATGTCGTATTTTTCCTTTAAATGCACTTCCTGTATAGTCAGATAAACCTAGGGTTTCTAACTGACATTCACAGTGAGCTGTTAAGCTTAAGGCCTGGTGGTGATATTCTAAAACTGCTAATATTTTTAGAAGCTGCACACAAGTTTTTCAAAGTGGCCTCTAAGCCATAACTGTTTATCAATACACAATTCCCTTTAGCAGTTTGGGGATGAGAAGTACTTGCCCATTGTTTGGAAGATACTACACAGACAAAAGATTTTTGTTAATAAAATATTTAATGTAAGCATATAACCGCTCTCATTTCACAGGTTTATAATAGAAACTATTGTTTAGATACAGTTTGAGAAATATAGCTTTGTTGTGTACTATCAGTATCTGTACCAGATCAGTTATGAATTCAAGCTTACAGAATGTAGCAAATGGGTGGATAAAACAGTGGAATTAAGACTGATAAAACCTACAAGTAGAAAAGCACCAAAGACCACAGAGTTATTTAAAATATCTATATTCATAAGACCTTAATAGGGATGTGCCAAATTCACTATTTTAGGATCTGGCTGAATCCCAAATCCTGCAAAAGGTTCAGCTGAATACTGAACCGAATCCAACCCCTAATTTGCATGTTTATGTGACAAAAAAAATCACATGATTTTAAGGATGACTCCAAATCCTGCTGAAAAAGGCTGAATCCTGGATTTGGTGCATCACTACTTGAATATTTCATATCATTGTTATCATGTATATTCCATGGTCAGTATAAAGTACTGCTAGCTCAACCTAAGCCCTTAGGGTAATTTGCAATGCCTCAGGTAACATTATATCCTCTAGCTAGTAAACTTACTTTATTCATGTGACAAAATATAAGAAAAAAGTAAAGAGACAATTCTAAAATAGAATCATTTTCTTAGCCTTTTCAAGTATTTTCTGGAGGTATTTTTCTGAGAATAAAATCTGGGTTCTTTGATGCTTTCCTCAGGCTTTTAAGATACAACGCTGTTTGTAGCAGTCGGCATATCTTTATTTCAACTGCAGCATTCAAACCCCATTATGGCTATGCAACTACTTTTATGCACTGATTGTAGCTGAATGAACTGGTTTATAAAAATACATTCTAGAAAATATTGGCACTAAAATCTGTTCTTTAGTATAAATACTGTTACAGAGTGAAAAGAGCACAGAATTCTCAAATAACGTACCCTTGCTAACAGATATTTGTAAGATATGTTACAAATGGAATATTCTTACATCATCAGACAGAATGCAAACAAGAACATGTATGGTTACATTTAACAGCAGCAAATGGTGCAAAACATGCACTCTTTCAACAAATGGTTTGACATAAGTGGACTCTTAAATAGTTACTAACAACATAAATAGATGCAGAACAAAAATCCAATATAAAAATAATACTACAATGTTCTTGCTAAATATGTACCGTAAATGTTTGTAGTGTCATTACAAGAAGTTCAGAGCATACCAGACATATCAATAGAGTGGTACAGCTGTATGTATAGATTGCCTGTATTGTTTCATATGCGGCCGGCTCCCTAGGGGCAAGCATAAGTACCAGTTTGGGTGAGGGGGCAAGGGAAGTACGTTGTATTGTTGGATGTTGGCAGCACTATAGCAGTGTAATCACAGCTTCATGGATTTTTAACACTGAGGACTGTACAAATGTTCAACTACAAGGAAAGGATTGAAACCAAGAAGTCTGCAAACCTGTGTTAAATTCAAACCACCTTCTGTGTTGTCTAGGGATGATGAAGACAAAGGTGTGTAATAGCAGCCATCAGCAACTCTCAAATAGAAACAAAACTCATGTACAGACTGCTTTAGTGTGCTGTGGATGGCTTAGGGTGTCGCAGGTTGTAGAAAATTGTATGTACAAGTGCATTGTGCAAGACAGTTGAAGGGGTGGTTCATCAGGTAACTTTTAGTATGTTATAGAATAGCCAATTACAAACAGCTTTTCAGTTAATCTTTATTATTTATTTTTTTCTAGTCCTTTAATCATTTTTTGCAGCTTTAAAAAAGGTATCACTGACCCCCGCAGCCAAACCAACTACTGCTGTGAGGCTACAGTTTTATTTATTATAACTTATTTTGATGCAGGTTCTCTCCTATTCACACACCAGCCTCTCATTCAAACCACTCCCTGGTTGCTAAGGTAATTTGGACCCTGGTAACTTGCTGAAACTCCAAACTGGAGATCTGATGAATACAAATTGAAATAATTAAAAAAAAATGATAAAAAATGAAGACCAACTGAAAATTGTTTTTGAATATCACTCTCTGCATCATACTAAAAGTCAACCTAAAGGTGAACAACCCCTTTAAGTAATATTTCCAGGTAAGTTAAAATATTCACATTATTGTAAACAGTTTAAGTTCATAAAGTTTAAATAGTGTTTAGATCTTGTAATTTTTCTTAAGGACCTCAAGATACTGCTGTGTGGCTCTGGAGACTGGGTCTTGGTCGACGTTTAAGTTTCTTAAGGATCCCGCAATGGAACCTACAGGAGAAACTCTTGCAGAGGAGCCAGATTCTAGTTCTGCATTCGCTATTAAAAAAAAAAAAAAAAAAAATTAAAACAAAGAACACTGTAAATGCAGCAAATTAAATATTTCTGTGAGGGTTAAAACAGAGCATGTACGTTTGTGACCTTCAAGCCACAAACAGGTTCTTCAGAGCATATTTTCCTTGACTGTACAGTAGGAAGAACTGACCAGCAGGCATTGCTGTTGTAACAAACTGCACCATATTAGTTTATAAACAGCTTGAAAGGGATTCTGTCATGGAAAAACATGTTTTTTTGCAGAACACATCAGTTAATAAAACGTCTCCAGCAGAATCCTGCATTGAAATCTGTTTATCAAAACCAAAAATATTTTTTATATTTAATTTTGAAATTTCATATGGGGCTAGTCATATTCTTTATTTCCCAGGATGCCACAACCATGTGACCTGTGCTGATAAACATTATAAACTTCAGTCCCCTCCCAGCAGCTGATCAGCAGAACAATGGGAAGGTAGCAAGATAGCAGCTTCCAGTAGATATCAGAAAACCAAGAAATCCAAGTCCGGTTTGGGACTCCTTCAGTTACATGGGAGTAGGAGAAACAATAGGTTACATGAAAGCAGTTCTGATGTGTAGCACTGGCTCCTTCTGAAAGCTCAGACTCAGGACAATGCACTGAGATGGCGCCTACACACCATTATTACAGCTATTAAAAAATATTTTTGTTTTGGTTCAAGAATAACATTTTAAATGGTAGAATTAATTATTTGTAATATACAGTACATAGTGTAATTTAGTAAAAAAAAAACACCTTAAAAATCATGACAAAATCCCTTTAATAGCTTTGCAATGATAAAAAAAATCTATGTAAAACTATGTAAAAGTGCTTAGAAGCACCTACTGTGATCAATTTTACGTAAATTTCATTTACATGCATAAACTGCCCTTTAACATGTTTATAAAAATAAAACACACAATTACAGGGAAAAATGTACACACACCTTGGTCCAATTCTTTAGTGATGTTTTTTTCCAGCTCCTGCTGCATCTAAAAGAAGAAAATAATTCAAGGTTAGATTCACCTATTTTATATGAACTGAAATGTATTCTTTCCATACTTGGCCTTGAAATACAAAGTATACTTACCTGTGATCACTTGCATGATACTTAGCAGATACAAGTTTCTTACCTTAGTAAGGTAGTTTTCTACTCTATTTGTATTCATTCCATTGGCTGTTGAACTAAGGAAGCTTCCTCCAAGTCTGAAACCACTATTAGAGAAATTCCCAAAGGAGCTTGCATCTACAACAGGACTTGTGGCAAGGCTGCCATTCATAATACTGCTGGCAATCAATGATTTGGTTCTTTGACGCTCATTGAGCAGCTTAGCATTGGCATCTGCAAGTCTTTCGTTAGATCTGTGGGTGTAGGTAAGTACTTCAGTTTAGTACGGATTTCATTATAAAAACCAATGTTAAAACAGCTTTCTTTAACTTGCTATTTAAATTATGAAGTGTTTCAAGTCAATGAAGACACAAGTGTTGGAATATTCTGTACTTTCTCAAAGATCCACTTCAATCCAAACTTTTATCACAGCAATGTAAATCTTATCAGGATTGTGCCTTGAAATGTATTTATGGGAAACATGAGGGAAATGTGTCTGAAAGTAGTTTTTTTTTTATAGACCACCAGGCTGAACAACCAACACTGAGGACTAGATGAAAATCATTTCACAGATTGTAAATTCTATAATATGCAGCCCTTCTGGCTGGGGGAGCGATTTTCCAACTGCTACTTTATTCCCTCTGTTACCCAGCCCCTAGACAATAAGCAGAGGCATGGAACCAGTGGACCCCAGGGGGCACAGAAAACAGCAGACAAGTACATCACCTGCTGCTGTTGTCTTCAGTTCCAACATATGAGTATGTCCACAGTACATATACAATAACCTCTACATAACTCCAGTATATTTTCAAGTACCTTTCAAGTTTTAATGCCAGAGAATTCCTATTTTTCAGTTCCTCATTGTATAGTTCCTTGAATCGTTCAAGTTCTGTTTGAGTGGACTCTCTCTGGAGCATGTTTTCTTGCTGAGCATTTTTTATTTTACCGAGATCAGATTCTAGCTCTTGAATTCTGTGCTCCATTTGATTTCTTACTGAAGCATCATTTGCAGCTCTTATTTGTTCCAGTGTCTCCTGTGATGCAGCCTGTGACTGAAAATCAAAAAATTGGTTTTGTCACTAAACACAAATGTAATATGTGTATAATTTGATCAAACAATGCATACTACTTATACTATACATCCCAACAAATGCCAATATATGAAATTAGAAATACTGATTCAGCAGAACAGGGAGCTAAAATCTTGGTTTTTCAGATAAAGGTTTATTTCCCTAATATGGGGTACTAGTTCTTAAAGGAGAAGGAAAGCTATAATCACTGGGGGGTGCCAAATAATCACTTATCTGATACCCTGGTACTCCTGTTATAGGAAAACTGTGCCAGCCAGAGTACCTGTAAAGCGAAAAGCTAAAATACACGTAGAGACAATTATCAGTAAATTAAGTAGTTGCTACAAGTAGTTCTGTGTTGTAGGGCAGTGACACACGGGGAGATTAGTCACCCGCAATAAATCTTCACTATAGCGGGCGACAAATCTCCCGGCATGCCATCCCATCGGCAAGAATCTATATCGCCGGTGGGATGGTATACGCATTGCTTCGGTCGCCTGAAGTTGCCTCGCAAGGAAACTTCGGTCGACTTCGGAAAACTGATGCGATGTGTATACCATCCCACATTCTTGCCGGTGGGATGGCATGTCGGGGAGATTAATCGCCCGCAATAGTGAAGATTTATCGCGGGCGACTAATCTCCCCGTGTGCCACTGCCCTTAGGCTACTAAAGTACATTTGTAAAATAGCGCTGTAATGCTATCAACTTGGATTCATGCTGGTTAACAATTCACCTTTAAATAACCTTTTGTTTGTTTAAGATAAGCTTATTATAAGAAATGTTTTAACTGCTCATACTTTTAACCATTTTCTATTGGTCTATTCTGCCTTTTTTGAGTGCCTATCTGACTGTCAGGGTCACAAATCATGGCAACAAAAAATAATTGCTTGTAAGGCTTTAAGTTTGTTATTATTTTTAATTACTTAAATTTTTGTTGAGGCCCTCTGCTATTTATCTTTAATTCTGCATTGCTAACTTCTGCCTGATTGCTGGGGTAATTCAGCCATAGCAATCAGACAGCTGTAAATATTCCAAGCATCAGTATAAACATAATTCAAAAATCACAACAATAAAAAAAAAAAAAAAAAGGCCAAATAGATATTGTCTTAGAATACCACAGTCTACTATCAGTTCATTTTAAGAGGAAGAGCCCTATTAATATCAAGTATAACATACAGAATCATTTTACTACAGATAATAAGACATAACAGTTAAAAATGAAGAATTGTAAAAGCTATATAAAAAGGGAGAAATGTCAATGCTGTATTTCAGGGATTTCATAATACTGTTTTCTCATATAAAATACCCTATCCTTGTATAGAATATAAATCATTATCAAGTATGGCAGACTAAATAAAAGACAGATACCTGAAGAAACAGATTAACTTCTTCTAATTTCTGTTTTAATTCAAGTCTTCCTCTTTCTTCTATTTCTCGCTTGTGCTTTTCAATAAGACTTTGATCCACCTTGTTTATCTCTATCTGCCGCTTTAAGTTAGCTACTTCATCTTCTAGCTGCCTCTTGCCCTTTTCTAAGTGTTCCTGACTCTTGTGAAACATCTTCATAGACGATAACTGTTGTTGCAGATCTCGATTTGCAGCTTCCAGCTGCTTATAATTTGAGGATTCGTTTTCCAGACGAAAAGAAAGTTCATTAATCTGTGAGAAGAACAGGCTTAATTGTATAAGATGACATTATGCATTTCGCATAAGGGTGGAGACACAGGGAGCTACTAGTAGCAGCTACCTGTCACGACTACAAAAATAGACAATGCTGATCATTTACTGATAATTGTCTCTACGTGTGTTTTAGCAGAGGCAATTTTCAGTATTGTCTTTGGAAGGGTATATTTTTGTTGTTTAGTATCTGTGACAAGTAGCTCCATGTGTCTTCGCCCTAAAAAAAAAGCGACCCCATTTCTAAGAAGCAACAGAAATAAAATCAGTTACTAGGGATAACATTCTGCAGCACAAAGCAGATACTAGACAGAACATTTCATTAACCAGACTAGTGATTTCAACCATAGCTGTTACACATAAAGTGAAGCTATCAATGTGTGATGCTGTAGTGTTATCTATAACTGCCCAAAGCATTCCACTGATTCCCCAAGGGCTTCCACACATTCTTAAAGTCAATTGGTGCTGATTACAGAGCCCACATATATTATATATATAATAAAAGGCACTAAGTTTGCCCAGGAGCAGTAACCCATAGCAACCAACAAGACATTTAAACAGGTGACCAGTAAATGCTACCTGTTGATTGGTTGCTAAGAGTTAATGCTCCTGGGCAAACTTAGTGCCTTTTATTACATAACCCCAAAATTGTCTAAGGCTGGTGGCATAGAGGGAGATTAGTTGCCCACAATAAATCTTTGGCTACCGCTGGTGACTAATCTCCCCAAAATGCCTTCCCACCAGCAAGAATGTGAATCATTGGTGGGATGGCACACGCATCACTTTGGTTTTCTGAAGTTGGCAGAAGTTTACTCATGAGGCAACTTCGGAAAACTGAAGCAACACGTATGCCATTCCACCGGCATTTCACATTCTTGCCGAGGAGATAAGTCGCCTGCAGCAGAGATTATTTATCGCGGGCGACTAATCTCCCGGTGTTAAAAGAATAAGGGGTACATTTATCATGCTGTGTAAAAAGTGGAGTGAAACACTACCGGTGATGTTGCCCAGGGCAACCAATCAGCAATTAGATTTCAACAGTTAGAAAACCAAAGCAAAGCATATGATTGGCTGCTATGAACAACATCACCGGTGATGTTTTACTCCACTTTTTACACAGCATGATAAATATACCCCTAAATCTCTTGAAGGAACCCTCCATGAAATCCTGAGGTGTGTTATGCCTCATACATACTGCATAACATAAAATAATTTATGTTATATGCATAGGAATGTAACAAAGCAGTACTGTTCATATAGTAAGCCCAATATTCAATATAAAATATATTCAGGGGCCATGTTTTACTCTGATTATGTTTTAAAAAGAAATCTGTGGCTTACATTTATATTAGAGACTACATCTGCCACGCAGACTTCCAATTTTATTGCAGTGTAATAGAAAATTATTTGAAGAAGCCTTTGAATAAGAAGCTTCCAATATGCCCAATGTCTGTTATTTCTTCATCTGTTCACTGTGGGATTTATTACACAAACTGGACTACCAATATAATGCAATAAATACAAAAACACATTTGTTTTTTTTTCATAATTTTCCTCTTCTTAGGATTCCTATATTTACAGTTTTAATTACTAAATGCAACAGAAATATCATGGCAAACGTGTACTATTGATATTGTGGACTGTGGAAAAAGCAAGACCTTTTCTTTTAACTTCATGATGTCAATCTCTTTTTCAAAGTGTGTGCTCTTGAACCCATCTTGAGTACTTTGTTGGGTGCCAACAGATTCAAGTTCTTTTATTTTCTTTTTTGCAGTTTTCAGGAGTTTTTTCAGTCTACAACAAAAAGAAATATATCCAACCTGAAATATATCCAACTGTTAATATGCTGTGACAAAGAACTGGCAAAATGTGTACTTCTGCATTTTGCCAGTTCTTTCGGCTGAAGCTTGGTAGTCTTAATAAGGCAACTTTATTTGTTAATTATATGGCAAATGACAGATGACAAGATTGTCAGGATGTGCATAGTTAAAAATATGATACGATTTTTTATTCCTCCCAAAGACATAAAGCTTTTTCTTTTTAAGTATATAATTACCCAGAAATGTCTCTTTGTAACTCCGCATTCCTCTTTATTTCCTGGTCAAAGCGTGCCTCCATTGATCGTTTGTGTTCTATTAACTTTTTCACTTTCTTTTTTTCACTTTCAACCTAAAATATATAATTATTATTTTTTTTTGTATGCAGGAGGAAACTGGTGTGTCCTAAGGAAAAAAAACCCACAAGGACGGGTAGAACATATATACTACATGCACAGAGTGTCCTGGTTGAAATCAGTCCCAGTGCTACAAGTGCTCAGTAATACTAGCTACTGCGCCACAATGCTGTAGCAAAGGAAACTTATATACAAAGTATAATAAAAGTTCTATATAGGAAAAGGTTCTATAGGAAGGTTTTGCAAAACTGCATGGAAGCTAAATATTAAATAATACATATTAAATAATTTCCCAGTAAAATTTTTAAACAAACATCATAAATGCATTGTGTCCAAAAACACTGCATTCCCCACAAAACACAAATACATATGGAGGTGATATTTACTTGGTCTGCAAACTCTGCCTTTTCATGTTCAAGTTCTGCCAAGCGGATTCCTAATCGCGATCTTGACTTTAGTTCTTCTTCCCACAGGTTATGCGAGTCCTGTGCACTTTGAGACAATGCTGTTTGCTTATGCACCTTAATCATAAAGATAACTGTCAAACATACAGTATGTATCTGTTTAAACAATGCATTCATATCAGTGTAAATGGATACAATTTCTATAATTACATTTATTTGAATCAATTTTACCCTAAGGCTCGTGACCTACAGGGAGGTTAGTTGCTACTACAGGCGACTAATCCCCAAAATGGCGTTCCACTGGCAACAAATTGAAACACCAGTAGAAAGGCAAGTGTGTCACTTCTTTTTCTGAAGTTGCGTGAAGTTGCCTGCAGGAGGAAATTTTTCACAACTTTGTTTTTCCAAAGTGACACATATGTCTTTCCAGGGCGATTCATTTTATTGCTGGTGCATTTTGGGGAGATTAGTCGCCCACAGTACCACAGATTAACCGCAGGTGCCTAATCTTTCCATGGCCATGAGCCTCAGAGTGAAATTGATTTAAATAAATTTAATTATAGGAAACCTGTTCTTAGTCGGGAAACATTCTGCAGAAGCTGGGCGCAAAAGAAAAGTCTATAGGTTATTTGGGGGTAAAACACACATCACAGCACTAGATTATTTTTGTGGTGGGTATATTTTTTATATACTATTATATTACAGTGCTCCGTTTTAACATTTGGGACAAAGACAGTGTCAACAGTTTGGCTGACATGGGAAGGACTCCTAATTCATTAAAGTAGGTAGTTCTTGATCTCTAACCACACAAGCAAGAAAGTGTTGGTGATAGCAGAAAATTAACCTCAACACATAACAGTTCATTACATCTAGGAAGTGCTAAAGAGGAAGAAGTGACCCGCCTCCAAAATGCTGCAAAGGAAAAAACAATGTTGAAAAATAAAAAAAACAAAACAAAAAACCTTTTACCTGATGGTTTAATTTTTCTTCTAATCCCATTTTTGAGGACTGTAAAGACGCTATTAATTCTTCCAATTTGTGACGTATCTGCAAAATGAAAAATATGAAAGAACCATTTAATTTAGGCTAAAGGATGTCTCATTTATATATTATTTAAAGAAGAAGTAAACCTTTTTTTTTCTATCATAATAACATACCTTAGTCCCTGCATTCAGTCTGATCTGGTTTCTGATTTATAAGTTGACATCTCCAGCTCCTTTCCTCATCTTCCTGGTACAGCAGAAACCCAGCCCCCCTCTTCCTGTTCAGATCTCCTCATCTCTTTGACTAGAGGTAGTTCAAGAGAAGAGCCTTCTCTGCATGCATGACAGAGAAGAAGCTTTCTGTGAATGCACAGAGAAGCTGGAGCCAGTGTGTAGCAGCAGCTTTTTTCTGTGCCCATACATAACTGCCCGACTCACTGTGCATTCCCAGAAAGCTCTCCTCTTCCACTACAGAAAGCTGAACAGGAAGAGGGGGCAGGGCTTCATGCTGTACCAGGAAGATGAGGAAAGGAGCTGGAGATGTCAACTTATAAATCAGAAACCAGATCAGACTGAATGCAGGGACTAAGGTATGTTATTAATTTTAAAGACAGGAAAAGAAAAAAAAAAAAAAAAAGGTTTACTTCTCCTTTAAAAGGGATGCAATTCCAAAAATAACATTTGGCGTAACGAAAGACAATAAAATTCCATTTCTTCATAAGTCTGTGATAAAAAAAAAAAATGTTTCTATAGACAGAACAATGCTAACAATTTTTATTTCATAAGAAAGACTTATCTGACAAGTAACTGCAGTTTATTTTAACGTAGCTGAAGACTGATACCTACCCCTTATTTCACTTCTGGACAGCCCTTTTTACTGCTCTTTAAGGGCTATGACACATGTAGCTGCAAAATTACCTTTCCTTTAAATCTGAGACTTCTATATTTATGATGTAAAAACCTAATTTTTAGAGTATTTACATAGTATGCAAATAAACATTTTAGCCCCTCTTTTAAAAAAAACAAAAAAACAAACACAAAAAAAAAACATTTTTTTAAATTTTTTTTTACCATGGCAGCAGTGTAGAGTTTCCAGAGTTACCTTTTAACATGCACTTTTTTAAAACTACACTTAAAAAACGTACTGAAAGAGTTTCCCGGAGTTCTTTCTGAAGTATATCAATCTGTCCTGCTTGTTGTTTTGCAGTTGCTTCAAATTTGGCATTTTCAATTTCAAGTCTGAAAAACACAATTGTAAATCAAATTCCATTGGATACAGATTAAAAAAGCAGCTATTCTTTTTATAGTCATTGAAACATAGAAATATATATTTTTACTGTACACATGGAGAATAAAATACATTGTATTCAAATTAAAAAAATGCCATGTGTTTGACTTCAAGTGAAAGATAAATGTATGCAAGTATTTTGGGAAATCTTAAAGAACCAATGTAAGTATTCACTCTGGATCAATTACAATCATACATGTGAAACTGTCCCTAAACCATCTAATGGGTTATGGCCAAATCTCCTAGGTTTGTGAGACACATTTTGTAGCGCCTACTTTTGTACATGTCCTTCCAGTTCTTTAATGGCATTTTCATCTCCAGCGGCTGCTGAGGAATATTCCTGAACTTTCTGAGATACAGCCATTACTTCACGTTCTTTATCTTCTAACAAATTCTTTAACTGATGGTGGAGTCTTTCTGCCTGATTACACTGCTCTTCTAAATCTTGCACCTGCAAAAACAAACTTGTGAATCTCTCAAAAATGTATAGTGTATAGTTATTATTGTGTGTGCACATTTATACACAAAGTGTAGACAGTTCAGCAAACACTGCTTTAAAAGGGTAATAAAATGATATAACCCTCTTGTAAACAATGTCATAAAAGATCAAATTGTACATTTTTGCAAGATAATTCCTAGCAGTTTTGCTCTTACACCTGACATTTCAACAATAGGAAATACAGGTTTTCTACATTTAGAATATTTGTAAAATGATTGTGTAAAAGTTGCACTGTACTTTAATTCTGAACTTTTCTACTTCTTTCTGAAGGATTTGCTTTTCCCCCTCAATGTCATTTCGATAACGTGTAATAACTTCCAGAGAGGCCTCTGACATTGATAATTTCTTCAAAGCATCAGCAAGTTCTTGTTGCAACTGTCTTAGCGTGCTCTAAAAAAAACAAATCACAAGAGAACACCGCATTCAGACCACAAAGAAATTTTTTTACAATGGTTTTACAAAATATAAAGGTTTTTGTACATTTCCCTTATCTTAGCTATACTTCATAAGAGTTCATAGATTAAACTCAGTTTGCAGAAAGCCGTCTTCCCATATTGCATTCAGAAGGGTGGTCACATTTGTTTCACTCTGTTCTTTTGATTTATTAGGTTATTATTTTCGACTATTAGGTGTGTATGTATACTGTATATAAAACAAACTTGTATTTAGTCTGGATCAGATAAAGGATGTCAAAAGCCAGATCTGAAAATCTTTATGCAGTGTTTTTACTTGTAATCTGTACAGATGATTCATTTGTGTAACCCTGTTTATATTCTTTAAGAATATTAAAGAGAACTAAACTTAAAATCACTGGGGGTGCCAAAATTTAGTTTTCTGCTAACAGGAGCACTGGTCTTGGGTAGCGGCTAATTATAATAAATTATGGGGCTCATTTTTAATTTCAAATTTCAATTTTTTTTTAAAAATGCTGCAACATTTCCGAGATTTACTATGTGTTTTAACAGCTAAAAATCTGAATTCGACAAATCGCCAGATTAAACTTGTAGAGTTCATGTCGAAGTCAATGGCAAAGGTCCCTTTCCATGAAGTTTTTTCTTTCGTCTCGAAATTTTGCTGGGTTGTCTGAAAATCATGACTTTTTTGAATTGTTACAGCAACAATTCGACAAAGTTAGGATTTTTGCAGCGAGAATTCAATAAAGTTGGGTAATTTATGACTTTTCTCGGAGAGACTTTTCCTTGCAACGTTTTTTTAGTAACTATCAGACATTATGGAAAACAAATTTGAAAATGAAAAAAAATGAGAAATTATGGAATTTTATTAAATCTGCCCCTATAAGTCTGTCTCTAGATAAAACTTTTGAAGCACAGTCATAGGGCTTTTTTTTACTTATAGGTTGCACAGTATACGTGCGGTATTTTGGCTTACCAGCTACAATTTCCTAAATCCGAAGTGCCTTGAATATTCTTATATGGGGTGCTTTTTTTACAGCGTGCTTGCGAAAATCTTGCCTTCACAGAGTGACCAACAGACACTGGCAGGACTAAAGCAATGGCAGAATCGTTACTCATTTTCCTGAAGTCTAGTCGGACTAATTACATGCAATATTACTGAAAATTTTACTTTCAGTACTGCTACAGGTAATAGGATACCACATTAGGAAAATGTTTGTCCCCATTTGTATTCTTACTGTACTGTAAAATCGTATATACGCACACATAATTAAAACATATGTGAAAACACTAGAGTAAACCTTACCTCTCTCTCCACTTTTTCAGTTTCAAGTCTATAAAGTTGTTCCCTGGTCTCATTATATTTAATGATCAAGTCTTTGTTCCTTTCTTCAATTATCTGAACTTGCCTCTCTGCATCTGCTCGAATTTTGGCAATGATCTCTGTAAATTTGTCCTGGACATCACTTACGGTTTTATCTTTGATAATACCTTTATTATTTACATCTTCAATTTGCTGGCGGAGCAGCATGTTCTCACTTTGGATCTGTGCTAATTTTTCTTGTAAGGACTCTTGCTTAACAGTACTTTTGCATATTTTGTCTTTTTCAAGTTGGAGTGTGTGTTCAAGTTCCTTTATTCTACCACATGTGTGGGTTAGCTCTCTTTGGGTGCTTTCAGAAAGAATGACTTTGTCTTGGAGAGACGTATTTGTCTGGCGAAGTTCATTCTCCAGACTGTTGGACTTGGTCTCAGCTCTGATAAGTTGCTGGGACAGGTTGTTGTTGTTTTCCCTAATGGTGGACAACTCATGATTTAATTTATCTTGTGAACGCAGCCACTCATCTCGCTCTCTCTGTAAGGTGCGTTCAACTTCTATTTTTAAAGCCTGATTCCTTTCTACTTCCTGTAATGTAGAGGTCAAACGTGAGCGAATGGACTCTAGTTCTGTTTCTAGCCTGTCCTTGCCTTGTTTTTCATGCTCTAACTTTGAACACAGCATGGTATTCTCTGTCTTAAGTGCATGAAGCTGACTATTATATTGTATTACAGTTTGTGTTAAAGTTTCTTCATTCATTTTAAGATCTCTTCTAAGATCAGCAATCTTTTCCTTTAGATTTTCATTTTCATCCATATATTTGCTTTCTTCTTGTTGATTCTGAGATCGAACATGATCCAGTTCTAATTTAAGTACATTCATTTCCTCTTGCAAGTTGCTATTTTGCAGGATTAGATCTTTCTCTCTTTCATCTATTTTAGAAAGTTGTCCATGAACCTACAAAGAAAAATATATAGCAGAATTCTGGTTATTTGCCTCTTTTGCAACATGCTCTAGGTGATCTATAGATCCATATAATTTGTTCTGCCTCTATCAAAATATGCCTCACCATTTGTACTACAAAGCATGTTCAGCATGAACATATTTTTTGCCTATTGTTTTTTGTTATTTCTTGAGCTAAACAGGGAAACAGGTTATACAACCACCCTCCATACTTTGTTGTGACTGTTAGCATACAGGGGGATTATCTGTGTACTGGTAATCTAGCTACGTCACAAGGACGAAACACAGCATAGCTTCAACTAAAGCTATAGAGTTTTAGAACAAAAAGTATGCTCAGCATACAGCATACACTCAAATAGTGAGTTCAGTATGATCACTGAACTCACTATTTAACAATGTGGTATACTGCCACTTTAAAGATGAACTGAACATTAAAGGGGAATCAAGGGAAAAAATCACAAAATATAAAATGCAATATTACCTTTGCAAAGCTAGTAAAACTTACACAATCACTTACACAATAAACAACTGTGGTTGGTACGTAACTTATGTAAGTTTCTACATAAGTTACATAAATTCCAAGGCAATTGAAAGACAGTTCAGAATAGCTTGACAGGGGCAGGCAGCAGCAAACTCCACTGATCACCAATGAGTAAAATAAGGTAATTTTCACTGCCCCTAATAAAATGACTTATTAGCACATTAATTAATGGAACTTTTTATATCAACTACTTATTATAGAGTAACATCAGCTGTTTATATTGGAGTCCATTTATTGAATTATTTGAGTTATCACCTATTATAGACTGTAAGATCTTTGGGCAGGGCCTCTTCACCTTTTGTATCAGTTATTGGTTTCTTTGTATGCATTTACAGGGTATGTTTCCCTATATAGTTACACCCCTGCTTTTCATGTCGTAGCTGGTTATTTTGGAACAGTCTAAATATGCCTAAGCAAAGGGAGCACCCATCAATGTATCTGACCTAACTGTCTATCTAAATCTGACTTCATCTCCTGCATGAAGAGAATTAGATTAAGAGGGGGATAGTGAAGAGTAAATTTTCTATGTGATGAAACTTAGATTGCATTTTAATTTTTGCAATAGATAGATAGAAAAAGATTATTTGTTATATTAGCAAAATTCAAACTTGAAATTTTTCCAAACTCAAATGTTTACTTAAAAAACTTGATCTCATAAACCCATGGAAAAAAACCTGAATGCAATTCGTATTGTACCCATCATCTTCAAAAAAAAAAAAAATAGAAAAATTTGAAAAACCCGAATTGAAAAAAAGAATTTTTTTTTAACCATAATTCAAATGCATGGAGTTTAGGCTCAACAAAAAAAAATACAACTATCTGTACAAATTCAAACATTGATAAATCAGCCCCTTAGCCAAGAGATTTGTGCCACATGTTTTGGCCTTCTGTACTAGCCCCAGGTCCCCACAGTCCTTCAGCAGCAAAAATCTGTGCCTCCATATTTTCTGCTGTTTGGCAGGATCTGTGCCTCTGTCAGGAACTGTGTGCGGGACAATTATTTGATCAAATCGGCATGCTGAAAGGATATGGCAAAACCTCAGATAAATAGTTAAACTACAAAATGACAAAATGAAAAAGCTGAAAGCCAGTTGCAAAGGTCTTGAGAGGTCTTAGAATACTGCTGCCTACTCTGTAATAAAAGTTACTAGGTTTACTGAAGCTTTAAGAATGAAACCATTGTATTTTAAATTAGCTTATCGGTTATCTGCAATTTAAAGTGGACTTTAGAGCCAATCATGGCTGCTTCTCCTGCTACAAGGTGGCAATTTACATTTTAATTGAATTAGAATTTCAGAAGCAAACACTGCTTTTACCAGAATAAGTTAATAGCCCGTTATACTTAAATGTATTAAAAAGCCTTTCATTTTTGTGTTTTATTCCTAATCTTCCTTAATAAAATATGTCATTACTTCAGCATTTTTTGTCCACATTTTCTCATTTTCTATCTCTTCACTTTTCCTCCTTATATTATTTAGGATATCTTCTTGAGCAATTCTTGCATTATGCTCATGGGATAATAATCTTTGCACTTCATTACGTTCTTCTTCAACCTGACAAAATATAAAATAAGTTGAATGTTCTAAAACACACGTATAACGTAACTAATAAAGTGTAATTAGGTTAAGCAATTTACAAAGGTATAAACTTTTCTACATTAAAGGACATGTAAACCCCACACACAAAAATCTAATCAGTGAACAGGCTCTTTGAAATCTTTCAATACCTGCCACACTGGTTGTCCAGAGGTTAATAGTAAGGCTGCAACATCTCCTTAATCACTTAGAAATCCTTCTCCTCCTGTAACCCACTCGGCCCCCTTCCTTCAGAAACTTGCTTTGATTCCTGACTTGCCAGACATGCTCAGTCGTTCTAAGGTCAGATTACTAAACACACCTTCCAGTCTAGCAGTCAGTAAAGAGATGGCATTGCTGGTTCCCATAGAAACTCAGCTCTAACTGCCTGCTTCAATTTTTTTCTCCTGAGCTCAGCTTTACCATTACAGTGCTCAAACAAAGCAGAACTTCTATCAGAGACAGTTCTGCCTGTTTGAGCCTGTATTCTTGATTAAATGTATGCTGAATAAGGGTGTGTATGCTGTTTGCAGATTTAAATGTATCTGATTATGTATCAGAGGAAAAATGGCCACCGGGTGAAAGTTGCTATTTGCTTTAGGAAAATGTGATGGTGCTGGCAAGCGGAGGGGATATACTGTATGCAGTACAAATGATGCCATTTGGGTGGGGGAGACGTGCCCAACTGATATACATTGTAGGCAAATGTAGGCTTTACATGTCCTTTAAAATTGCTCAGCCAAATGATTTTTGCATGTTCAGAGAGTGTTAAAGTAACTTTTCTACATAAGCCCATCTCAATGAGTTCATTTCAAACAGAATGCAGGTATGTTTTCCTTTTAATTGGCTGTATCTAACCCTTTTGGATCAGAATCCTTTAGATTGTAGCGTATGGAACAGTAACACAACTGTAAATGGAAAAAGGAAGCTCTATGGATCATATTTCCCAGTTCTGAAAACTACCAATCTGTAATTAAAAAAGGAAGATACACTATTTTACTTATTTTTTACCATTCTCTGCTTTTAGTATTTTTCCATTTTTATCCCCCTGCCTTGTTACATAAAATGGGAAATATTTTCTGTGTTCAGTTTGACAATTCGTGCTTAGTAGTGATAAGCAAAATTTTCAGTAGGCATGAATTGACAGTGAATTTCCGCGTTTCGCCATTGGCAGATTGTTTCGCTAATCAGGCACAAAAATTAGCCACAGAATAATTTGGTGTGTGACAAAAACAAGTCATGTGCAGCAAAAAAAATGACAGCCATAAAGAAATTAGCTGCGCATGGCATTTTATGTGTTCCACCTATTTTTGCATGGTTTTATAAATTTTTCAGCGAAGCAAAATGGGACAGATTTGCTCATCACTACTGCTCAATCAAAAACCACTTATGTTGCACTGAAAGCTTATTTATTTGGTTATCATTTTAATCATACCAGGGAAAACAGCCATGGTTGTTGTGATGGATAAGCCTTTTAATGACGGGACTTGTATACAAATACCAGATCTGCTTTTAAAGGGAATACCTTTGGACATATATTAGCCTCAGATGTACTACATGCATAAAACTTTCCTGGCTATTAAAAATAAAAACTAAGTTCTAATCTACAGCAAAGATTCAAAAATGCCTTTCTTGAATATCTTTACAATTAGAGAGGCAGAAAATTATTTCCAAATCCATCCCTGGGAGCACCATCAGAATGTTTCTATTCACAAAAATGTTTTGCAAATGTGCTTAGATTTGAACTGCTTGGAATCCTTTACCTGTCTCACAGTGTTCTGCATACTCCTCATCTCAAGTTCCAAGTTTCTTATAGTTAATTCAAGCAGTTGCTTTGCCTCCATTTCTTGGCAACACTGATCCTCTTTTCTTCTCAATTGCTCTTGGCTTTTACCATAAAGCATTTCTGCATTTTTTCTTTTTTCCTCTTCCTGTTTAAGTGTGAACCTGCCAAATAAAATAAAAAAAAAAAGCACATTTGGTTTATTGCTATAATTTTGCATTTCCACGTGATTGTATGCATAACTTTCTAGTTATCTAAGTGTCTATTTCTGTCCTTAAAGAACTTCCAAGCTGTATTTTACCAATACAAACTGTTCGTTTAAAAGCACGTTTCTGACTGCCCATGCTTCTCCCCAACTGTGTAAATGGAGCGGTGATTCCAAACAGAGCTTCCTGCTTTCAAAGGTAAGCTCTAAGGATACTATCCTTTATCTACCTAGCAATAGCAGATTTCTGGTTGCCCCACTTTCTCTTCTCTTAGAATGAAGAGGATGGAACCAAGGCAGACCATTTCAAATGGGTTTATTGTATAACCTACACCAAGGGAACACAAATACAATCTAGTAAAAAGAAAAGGGATGTCTCAAAATTGTTTGCAGGGGTCACCTTCCAGGACCAACAGAACCAGGTTTGAATTTCAAACGGAAAGCAGACCTGAAAGGGCAAAACCACCCCCTCAAAAGAAACTTTCAAAGAATGACTAATGCCTGTTGTTTTAGGGAAAAACCAACAGGACTCTAGAAATTACTAGTTTTTGGTAAGAGATATGAGGACATCATGATGTTTAGATGCAGAACAGTCCTGCTCCTTCTGCAAGTCTCTCCTAGCCACCATCCCTTCACTACCCAACCTTACTTCCGCCCTCACTTTTCCTCAGGTGCTACTATTTTGTTCTGATGCCTGAGAGCATGAAAGTCTACAAAAAAAATTAAAAAGTGCTCAGTTGAGTGAAAAACAGCAAAATATATTTGTTACATGTCTGAGAGTTTTCTAAACTTTACTGATTAGCAAAATATACTTTATTTAAATATTAAATGTATTAAGGTATTAAAAAAAACAAACTTTAAAATCTAATATGATCAAGTGAGATATATTGCTACAAGTACTATTGATGTTACCTCAAACTGTTCAGATCACTTTCCGATTCCACCTTTTGGTGATCCAACATTGATTTAAGCTCCCTGTTTTTCTCAGCGATTTGCTGTAGGTCTTTTTTCTCATTTTCCATTTTTTTTACTTTACTTGCTAGAAGTTTATATCTTCCATTCTCCCTTTGTATAGTTCTTTCATATTCGTGAATTATATTTTGAAATTTTAACAGGTTAACAGAATCTGCATGGTCAGATGATAAATGATGTTAAGGATTAATTAAAAGGTTGCTATAATGATACTACACAATATAAAAAGGGAGTTACCTTGACTGTCAACACCAAGTTGCTCAATTAGCATTTTTGCATTCCTAAAAGGTAAAGTAGGTGTTCCATATTCTTCAGTTGCTGTGTCTGAGGATGGACTAAAGTCCTCCAATTCACCTGCATTATCAAGCTAGATAAAAAAAAGGAAAATAGCATATACATTTAATTATATAATGTGTGTGTGTTATAAAAATGTATGTGTGTAAAGTCATGTAAGCCTACAAATTGTGCTTTGACAAGAATCCAGTTACTGTAAGTTTGTGACGACCCTTACAATCAGAAAACACAGCCAGGAGCTTCACGAGAAAAGAACATTTAAACACAAGAGAGGGTGGTGTAATTTTTGTGTTTAAATATTAATTTTCTGAGAAAAAAGGGCAGCATGTATGCAGGATATGGAAAGGTAAGCTGACTTTAGCTAAGGAGCAACAATGCAGAAGTGAAGTGATTTATGGAATCTCTACAAATTATGGGATTACCATTTTCTTTTCAGCCTTTAAAACAGCAAAAAACAAATTCCACTATTTTTATTTTAACTATTTACCCGTCCATGTGTTTTGTTAACTTGTTAGAGCTTTGTCAAGGAGCAGCTGTGCTTCAACTGGCTATTTAAAATCTAAAACCACACCTCTCAGGCCACCATCTAATAATGCATACAATAATATCACACACCACAGATACTGGTTTGTTTACTTAAAAGAGTACATTTTTATTTTTACCATTATATTTGTCTAAAGGAGAAATCATTAAGTCAATATTTATTAAGCTGTAACTGGTCCGGTTTACTCATTTAGCCGTTTCAGCTGGCTCGCTGGTCACAAGATGTGTGGCCTAACATCACTGGGGGCTTGACCAAAC
This sequence comes from Xenopus tropicalis, assembly GCF_000004195.4. Taxonomy (NCBI): domain Eukaryota; kingdom Metazoa; phylum Chordata; class Amphibia; order Anura; family Pipidae; genus Xenopus; species Xenopus tropicalis. Next base: position 68,714,436 of record NC_030679.2, read on the forward strand.
AAAATGTCTTCAGATAGACAGCATAAAACTACCCTAAATGTAATGTATGGATAATTCAGTGAAGAGTGGCTTATTAATTACCAGTTACCCCTAAAAAGTTCCAGTGAAAGCGATTTATATAGTAGCTAAAATATGCCAACAAGGAAGTAGTGGATTAAAGATTAAAATCTTGTTTAAAGCAGTCAGATCTTCACCAGCCACAGCAAGAAAGAGCAAACTGATTGACAGACATGGATAAAATAGGAAATTAAATAGAATGATTTTTATCTGGTTTAAGTAAATCTAGATCAACTGGATTTTTTGAGTAATCATCGATGGTACAGGTATGGGATCCGTTATCCGGAAACCAGTTATCCAGAAAGCTCCAAATTACGGAATGCCTTTCTCCCATAGACTCCATTTTAATGAAATAATTCAGATTTTTAAAATGCATTTCCTTTGATCCCAAGTAAGATACCATTAATCCTTATTGGAGGCAAAACAATCCTATTGGGTTTAATTAATGTTTTATTGTTTTTTTTGTTTTTTTTTAGTAGACTTAAGATATGGAGATCCAAATTACGGAAAGACCCTTTATCTGGAATACACTTGGTCTTGAGCATTCTGGATAACGGGTCCCATACCTGTATTTCACTACTAATCCAAGCAGCTTTTTCAGTTCAACTAACTGGTAGGGGAAGTCCTCGGCATATAAACTCTTCCACTAATCCAATCACAATGGCGACTGCTGTGGAGTTACTGTGATAGGATTACCAAAGTATCATGCAACTCACAGAGACCAGTGTCAGATTTACTTATACTAGGGGGCTGATTTACTAAGACACAAATTCGAATTGGAAAAATTCCGATTGGAAAACGAACATTTTGCGACTTTTTCGTATTTTTTGCGATTTTTTCGGCGACTTTACGACTTTTCGGAAATTATCGCGACTTTTTCGTTACCAATACGATTTGCGTGAAAAAAACGCTAATTTTTCGTAGCCATTCCGAAAGTTGCGCAAAATCTGGCGATTTTTTCGTAGCGTTAAAACTTGCGCGAAAAGTCGCGCCTTTTTCGTAGCGTTAAAACTTGCGCGAAAAGTCGCGCCTTTTTCGTAGCGTTAACTTAAAAGGCGCGACGTTTCGCGCAAGTTTTAACGCTACGAAAAAATGGCGATTTTGCGCAACTTTCGGAATGGCTACGAAAAACTTGCGTTTTTTCGCGCAAATCGTATTGGTAACGAAAAAGTTAAGACGATTTTCTGAAAAAATCGCAAAATACCGATCATTACGAAAAAACCGCAATCGGACGCATTCGGCCCGTTCGTGGGTTAGTAAATGGGCCCCTAGATGTACCATGACCTGGATGAATGAAAATAGTCAACATGGTTCTTGCTTTTTTTAGTGGTTTTCTGAAGCCTTACAATTAATAGCTGTACTGACACTTGCAGTAACTGGTAATCATATACAACTGGACTCTTTTAGGCTAATTGGAAGACTTGCAAAAGTAAATCAAACACCTAACTCACTAAAAACAGTCATCACCAAAAGAAGGCATAATCCTTGCCCAATCCATAGCCAGTATAATACTGCTTTGAGGTGCTGTCATATAACCATAGAAAAAGACAATAACTGAAAGAGTGCTGATGTGTGACAACCCTCTACTTCCCTACAAGTCATCTAGCAGTTTTTATATTTCTGAAAACTGTCCAATATTTTTGCAGTTTGACCACATTTATTACACACAAAAATAAAATAAGTTAAATATAAGCTCCAGGTATATTCTGAACAGTTTTATGGCCAATATACATAGATTTACCAAACTATGTGGCCCGTAAGGACTCCCAAATATAAATGCATAAACAATTGAGCTTTTGCAAACAATGCCCTTTCCTATGTAGTGTGTGTCATACCATAGCACCACTCTATCATAATCTAAATTCCCCCAACTCTATCTGATACTATCACAACTATTTTCCATCATTTTATCCCGCTATCCACTGCCTTATCTTTATTCACAATTTCCCTTTTCCTCTGCATTCAGTTTTATATCTTTAATTCGTCCCTTTTCACGTAATTCAGCCTCTAATTCAGGCATAACCTGCAGTGATGCCATTTTCTAACTTTCTGCAGCTTTAGATAGGGCTTTTTTCCCTCAAAGTGTAAGTCCCGGTAAAGCCACATCAAGACTGGAAACGCTGGAGAAAGGTTTAAAGCTCTGGTATTACAATAACAAATATGGGATTCAAACTACTGCATTACCCCTTCTTTATTCACAAGAATAAAGAAGTGGGGGGATGGCACCCCTCCAGTTCCAGCACTGCACGTGTGTGATTTAATTCATTTGTTTTGATTGTGATTTAATTTTTTTTGTATTTACTTTGTGTAAAACAAGTCAAAACAAAAACCAGCAAATTCAAATTTTTATAAAAAGAAAATACATAATGTGTTACATTACCTTGTTGGTTTTGCTGGTAAATTTGCCAGGAGTCCTTAAAAAAAAAAAAAGGGGGGGGGGGGGGGTTATAGGCATGTGTGAATAATGATTATCTAGTGGATTAATGACACTATGTTAAAGGCTAATACATACGGACAACAGTAATGACTTAAATACAACTGTTAATGGGGTACTGTCACAAAAATGATAATTTAATGTAAGCGTCTCAAGTTAATGAGCATGTTAACATATCGAGTAACTCGTTACTCTCACCCTCTACATAGTTACATAGGGACCAGAGTCCATTAAGTATGTAAGTTCAACCCCTCTAAGTGAACCCAGCACACACAAACCTATACTGACCTATTTATACACTCACATACATAAACTATATATACCAACATCAATACTTAGGGGCTGATTTACTAAGACACGAATTCGAATCCGAATTGGAAAAATTCCGATTGGAAAACGAACATTTTGCGACTTTTTCGTATTTTTGCGATTTTTTTGCCGACTTTACGACTTTTCGGAAATTATCGCGACTTTTTCGGTACCAATACGATTTGTGCGAAAAAACGCGAGTTTTTCGTAGCCATTCCGAAAGTTGTGTAAAATCTGGCGATTTTTTCGTAGCGTTAAAACTTGCGCGAAAAGTCGCACCTTTTTCGTAGCGTTAAAACTTGCGCGAAAAGTCGCGCCTTTTTTCGTATCGCGATTTTGCGCAACTTTCGGAATGGCTATGAAAAACTCGTGTTTTTTCACGCAAATCGTATTGGTAACGAAAAAAATCGCAAAATACCGATCATTACGAAAAAAACGCAATCGGACGCATTCGGCCCGTTCGTGGGTTAGTAAATGTGCCCCTAAGTATAGATTTTAGTATCACAATAGCCTTGGACATTATGTTCATTCAAGAAAATAATCCAAGCCCCTCTTAAAGGCATCAACAGAATCTGCCATCACATCATCACTAGGAAGGGCATTCCCCAACCTCACTGCCCTCACAGTTAAAAAACCACCTACGCTGCTTCAAGTGAATGTTCCGTTCCTCTTATATAAAGGGGTGGCCTCTGGTGCAGGGATTGTTCTTATGGGAAAAAAGAGAACACCCCCTTCTCTGTCTATAGCCCCCTCTAATGTACTTGTACAGCAGGGGGCTCAAACTCAATTTACCTGGGGGCCGCAGGACGCAAAGTCAGGATGAGGCTGGCCGCATAAGGGATTTCACAAAAAAAAGTCCTCAAATGTCATTATAACAGTTTTAATTATTTCTTCTGAACATGAAGTGTCCTGAACATGAATAGAAAATTGAGTGAAGATCATGAACAGTTCTTCTGAACATGGCATCTTTTGCCTACTCCTTGCTGCCAGAGACTTGACAGCGCTTCTTCTCACAAATCTGAACCACATTTGGCTTTAGAGAGGAAGCAGTTGAGACCCTCAGTATGGCTTGAAGATGATCATCATTAAGTCTAGACCTGTACTTTGACTTATTGAAGTTCAAGTTGGAGAATAACTTTTCACACAAATATGTGCTCCCAAAAAGGCACATGGTGCGCTTGAACATTCGGGAAAGCTCAGGGTAGCTGGGGGGCAATTCTCTCAAAAATTGCACATGCATGTCTGCTTTTCCACTCATCTCCCTGAACTTGGCTTTGATATCAGAGTTGCATTGCAGGTCAATGAGCTCCATTTGAAGCACAGGAGGGGCATCTTGCACATCAAAGGAAAAGGGGTCCACAAAAATTTGGAAAGTGGCTCTGTGCGTTTTGAAGTCTGCAAATCTGTGATCAAATTCCTTCTCTAGCTTAAAAATAGCATCAACATATTTCTCACCACTGAATGGTATGCCTGCATCCACAAGTTCCTTGCATGCTGGGAAATGGCAAAGGTTTGTCTGAGAGAGCTGGGATTTCCATAACACAAGTTTTGTGGAGAATGCTCTCACGTTGTCATAGGCAGCGCTGACGAGCTGCCCCTGGCCTTGTAACATCTTGTTTAGTACATTCAGCTTTTGTGTGATGTCAACAAGAAAAGCTAAGTCTATGAGCCATTTGTGATCACTCAACTCAGAAACAGCCTTCCCATTCTTCTCCATGAAGGCTTTCACTTCTTCTCTCAACTCAAAAAATCTTTTCAGGACATTTCCCCTGCTGAGACAACGTACCTCGGTGAAATAGAGCACATCTCCATATTCTGACCCCATTTCCTCTAAAAAAGCACGGAACCTCCTGTGCGTTAAGCCCCTGGATCTGATTTGGTTGACGCATTTCACAACAACAGACATCACATTGTCACACGGCAGGCATTTGCTGCAAAGGGCCTGCTGATGGATAATGCAGTGAAGAGCAATCGCCTCCTCTTCTACACCCTCCTCTTCAAGTTTTTTTTTAACAAGTGCCACCAGTCCATTTTTCCTCCCTGTCATCGATGGCGCTCCGTCGGTTATTATTTCAACAAACCTCTTCCATGGCAAACCTGCATTCTCAATGGCATCACACAGATGATGAAATATCTCATTAGCGGTGGTCTGGCCATGCATTGGAATTATTGTGAGCAGCTCCTCCGTCAATTCAAAATTGCAATCAACACCACGGACATAAATTGTGAGCTGAGCAGTGCCTGTTATGTCTGTGCTCTCGTCAAGAGAAACTGAGTATGCATCAAAACATTTGGCTTTCTCACACAGTTGATGATAAATGTCACTTGACATGTCAGAAATGCGCTCTGCCACTAACCATGTAACTAGCTTGGACTGATGCAACATTCTCTTTGGTTGCTTTCTTGAAGAAATCTTGTTGCCTCATTAGACATGCTTTAAGACTGGCAACCCGCTTGGCTCTCGCATCCCCTTGATTTGCACATTCCTCAGCATGTTTAGTGGAATAATGGCGTTTCAAGTTGTATTCCTTGTGCACTGCAACTTTTTCTGTGCAAATAAGACATGTGGGGATGCCCCTGTGCTCAACAAATAAATACTGCGTCTCCCACTTTTCCTGAAATTGTCTGTGCTCGTCATCAATCTTTCTCTTCACTGCAGGCTTTGATGAAGTCATGATGAAGGTATGACAAAATCTAATTCTGTACTAAACTTCTCTCCCTTGTGTCTGTTCTAATTCTAATTGGCTTTCAGGGGATGGTGCAAGGCACGGCGGGCGGGAGCTGCTGATTGCGGAAATGACGATGTGCCATCGTGGCAGTTGCTGTGGGAGGACATTCTATGTGCAGGGTTAGCTGCTAAGGAGCTGGTTGTGCGCATAGAGCGTCTTCCCATGGTGACTGTTGTGATGGCGTGGCGTCATTTCCGCGGTCGGCAGCTCCCGCCCGCCGTGCCTTGCATTATCCCTTGAATCGCAATAAAAATCGCGATCCATTCATTGCGAAGGCCGGCGTTGGTGCGGGCCACAAAATATTGTACCGAGGGCCGCAAATGGCCAGCGGGCTGCGAGTTTGAGACCCCTGTTGTACAGAGTAATCATGTCCCATCCCAAGCGCCTTTTTTCCAAAGAAGACCTCAACCTTGACAGTAACTTCATAGTTTAAATCATCCATCCCCTTTACCAGTTTAGTTGCATGTCTCTGCACTCTCTCCAGCTTACTAATATCCTTTTTAAGGACTGGAGCCCAACACTGCACCGCATACTCAAGGTGAGGCTTAACTAGAGACCTATAAAGAGGCAGAATTATGTTTTCATCCCTTGAGTAAATGTGCTTTTCCCTTGAGTGTATAACTTTTCAAACTGAACCTTATTTTTCATTTTGCCGCCCAGTTTTTCAATTTGTCAAAAGTGGCAGCATCCTGCATGGACCTTATAGTTTGGCACAATATAGTATCATCAGCAAAAATAGAAACAGTACTTTCTATGCCCACCTCCAGGTCATTAATAAGTTAAAAAGCAAAGGAACAAGGACAGAGCCCTGCGGTACTCCACTAACAACACTGGCTCCATTACAAAATGTTCAATTTACCACCACTCTTTGTAATCTATCTTTTAGCCAGTTCTCTATCCAATTACAAATAATATGTTCCAGGCCAATGTTCCTTCTTTTTAGCATTAACTTTCTGTGCGGTACTGTATCAAATGCTTTAGCAAAGTCCAAGTAGATGACATCCACTAACATTCCAGCTTTGAGGTTCCTGCTCACCTCCTTATAAAAGGCAATTAAATTAGACTGGCAAGATCTGTTATGCATAAAACCATACTGGCACAAACTTATAGTATTGTGATTTGCAATGTAATCAAGTATCCTATCCCTTATTACCCCTTCCAAAAGCTTTCCTACTACTGATGTCAGGCTAACAGGGCTATAGTTTTCAGGCTGAAAACAGGATCCCTTTTTGAATAACGGAACCACATTAGCAAATCGCCAGTCCCTCGGCACCATGCCAGGCCTCAATTAATTCTAAAAAATTAAGTGAAGAGGTTTGTCGATCACAGAGCTAAGCTCGTTTAATACCCTGGGATGAATCCCATCTGGTCCTGGACCTTTGTATGTTTAAGTCTCTTTAGAATTTCATCCAAAATGACCTGTGCATCAACAGTTATATTACTAGAATTGGGTCTATTAAAACAGAAGCCTTGATTAGCTGGCTCCTCAGTTGTGTAAACTGATGAAAAATAAGAGTTCAGCATTTCTGCTTTTTCCCTGTTCTCATCAACAAAGTGACCCCCCTATTGTAAGGGTCCCATCCCTTCTTGCTTCATTTTTTTACTATTTACATATTTTAAAAAAATAATTTTGGATTCCTTTTACTCTTTTCTGCAATACCCCTTTCCATCTCTATTTTAGCTTGCCTTTTTTTGCATGTTTTATTTGCTTCCTTGTACCTGATAAAAGTTTCAGCTGTCCCAGCTAACTTGAGCGCTTTAAAAGCACGTTTTTTTCTTACCAACCTCGACATTCACACTTTTATCCAACCATAAAGGTTTTACTTTGCAATGTCTTTCCTTATATACTGACCTGTATACTTGTTAAGCAACATTTAAACATATTCAATTTTCCTTCTGTGTTTAACCATGTGAAAAGCCTTACCTAGATGATACATTGCAGAAATACCTTTATACTGGCAAAGTCTGCATGTCTAAAATATAGTGTTTTAGTTACTCCCTTTAAGAGCTGTCTCTGCAACATTATCTCAAAGGAGACCATATTATGATCACTATTCCCTAAATTCTCACCCACACAACTCTTAGAGATGAGTTCAGTATTATTAGTTATCATCAGGACCAAAAGAGAATCATTCCTAGTAGGTTATATCTAGTATAAATAAATTTGAAGCAACTGGACTTGTTTAGTAATCATTGAAGACGTTTCACTACTCATCCGAGCAGCTTCTTCAGTTCAACTGACTGGTATGGGAAGTCCGTTGAACTGAAGAAGCTGCTCGGATGAGTAGTGAAACGTCTTCAATGATTACTAAACAAGTCCAGTTGCTTCAAATTTATTTATACTAGATATACCATGACCTGGATGAATGAAAATCTTCATAGACAGTTCCTAGTAGGTTCTTGAACTGCCTGAAACAAAAAGTTGTCATTTAGCATATTGACAAACCTACTCGCTTCTTCTGACATGGCCACCCCATTACTCCAGTAAGTCCCCTACAAAAACAACTTGACCTAATTGTGAAACCTCCTCCATTTGCAATAGCAGCTGGGCCTCATCCTCCTCACTTATACAGGGTGGCTTATAGCATACGCCAATTCAGCCCTGCTGAAATCTCTACCCAAAGGGATTCCACACCCTCCCCATTGTTGTCTCTGGTAATTTCTTTAGTGCATGGCTTGAAATATGGTTTTACATAAAGACAAACCCCTCCACCCTTTTTAATCCTTCTGTCCCTCCTCAAAAGGGTGTAACCATTTAAATTCACAGCCCGGTCGCATGTTTCATCCCACCAGGTCTCAGTGATACCAATTGTATCATAAGTGTCAGTACATGCAATAGACTCCAGCTCTCCTATTTTCCCTGAAAAGCTCTGTGCATTTATCTTCATGCAGGAGCTGGGAGTTCGACAGTTAGGTCGGATATAGTTTGTTTTTTTTTGGGGGGGGGGGGCTCCTTTTGCCTAAAAGATGTATGCTCTTTCTTTCAAAATCACCAGAAATCCTGTCTCTCTGCATGCAGGATTTTTTCCAAAGTCAGTTATTTTGTTTAGATTTTGTACATGCTGGAATCAGTTATTTGAGTGAGCTACTGTATAATACATCTGCTAGGATAGTAGATCTATCAACCAAAATCAAACCCTGACACCTGCATAAAGAGACAATGAAGAGAGACATGCTGAGAGAGGGATAGTGAAGATACATTTGATTGTTTTAGAAATGGTAACGTTTAATTGACAATATCTAGAAAATTCCTTATTAAACTCATTTCAATTCATTTTTGTGAAGCCATTTACAGCATGATGATAAAATGCTTACACATACCTACAAACTTGGAAATCGTACCTTCCATCATCTTCCTGGGAAGTGTCACTTAAAGTGCTATCATCAAATACTTCAAGTGGATCACCATTAATGGTGTTTTTCTTCTGTTTCCAGGATAGTTTACCATCAAGAACAACCTTTCCGTTTGATGGTGTATTGTTTCCAAAATGCATTATGTTTTGCATTCTATCAAAAAATAAAAAAACATGTTTTATTGTCCATGTTTTTTTAACACGTCCATTAACTCGCTGCTAAATATTCACTGTGAAATGACTAAAAGCTGAGAAAAATGCAGCATTTTGTCTAAAATATATATTAAAAAAGAAAAACATATAATCACATGGGTGACAAAATATTAGGAACTCCCCATTAATATAATTGCTGGCCTCTTACCCTGGGCCAGCCCTCCTGTTTACTTGAAAAGTGCACTGGCCTGGGGTACTACTGCAGGAGCCTTACACTGACATCTTCTTCTTCTGCATGTTCTTCTATGTTCTAGTCCAGTGGGCAGGTTGAAAGGCCAAACTCCAAAACATAAAGCCAGCTCTTCAGTCTACTGCACATGTGCACCTGGCACAAGGCAGAAAAGAAGTAGAACATGCAACTAAAACTTAACCCATTGTATTAACCTAGAAACTGAAAACAAGGTTGATGTGTCAAATTCCGATTGGTCATTAACCATAAGGTTAAAGTTAGTTGGGCAGAAACTCCAAAAGCACTTTCTTAAAGTCCATGATAATAGGAAGTGTAAAATGGAGCCAGAGAAAAGGTCTGACTTTATAACTGCCTTTTATCAACTGGGAGGGGATTTAGCGGCTATCTGATCGACAGGATGTGTTTAAGGGATTCAGTCACTGGAAAACATGTTTTTTTTACAAAAAGCATCAGTTAATAGCACTCCTCCTGCAGAATCTTGAAGAGCAAACACATTATTCTATATTTAATTTTGAAATGTGAAGTAGAAGCTAGTCATATTGGTTTCCCAGGTGCCCTCAGCCATGTATTTCCTTTCAAAGGCCAAAATAAAGGATAATCGCTATCATAAAGTACCAAACAAAACTAAGCAAGGTGCAAACTGAACTCTCTAATAGCCAAAGAGGGAAATAATTACAAACAATATATATAGATCTGCACCAATACTATAATTAAAAAATTGTAACCTTTTTACAATACATTAAAACAGACCTCATGTACAAAGCCTGACGCGTTTCATGCTTACCCAGCACTTAATTATATCCTCAGCCAAGTGACTTGCGCTTTTTTCATTCTTAGGGCTGTGGCAGACGGGGAGACTAGTCGCCCGCAACAAATCTCCCTTGTTGCAGGTGACTAGTCTCCCCGAAATACCATCCCACCAGCGAGTATGTAAATCGCTGGTGGGATGGCATACGCGGTGCTGCGATTTCCCCAAAATTGCGGTTTCCTCTCAAGGCGGTACATACTTACTGGTGGTATGGTATAACATTTTATAATGTACAGAGTGTAATTTAGTAATAAAACGTCATCATAAATATCATGACAGAATCCCTTTAAGGGATTATATAGCGCCATTCATATTTGGAGGAGGGTATTTAGCAGTTTGTGTTGGCCAAAATCTGTTTTTTTATTCTTGAGAAAGAGCACAGTTGGTGTTCGAAATGTCTGATTTATTTCAAGAAATTTCAATTTTTTTTTCCTGTTGAGTGCGTCTTGCACGCCGCACATTGGTGCATGCATGCATAGTAGTTTTGGTGCCACGTCACTTTGGCACCAAACACTGACATCACCAAATTCAAACTTTAATAGTATGCTCTTGTTTGTTTTCATTGCCCAAGCTGGCTCTGTGTATCCAGACCTTAGCTAAGACTTGTTTTTGATTGTTGGCGTTGGTGAAAACGCTGGAAGCTAACAAGAAAATAACAATAAAAAACAATAAATCATCTGTTAATGCTTTATAATAGAAAATAAGGGGAAAATAAGAAACTGTATAAATTAAAAGTAGATGTAGATGACATTTACAGCACAAGACCAGTTTAATATTCCGATGCTAAACAAAACCATATACAGCCACCCCAAAAATGTTTACTCTAGTAGCTAGTACTATCTGACATTTCTCTTTGTGTCATAAACATGCATATTCATTTCTTACCCTTTTGCTGATCCAAGCTTTTGATTAATGTCTGCACATTGTTCAGAAACAGTATGTGCTTCTTCAGCAAACATATTGCTATTTTCTTGTTTTAATTGCTCCGACTGTGTTTTTGAGTTTTCATATTGTTTGTTTTCTTTCTGATCTGCCTGTTGTAATAAAGAAAAATAAACGCTTGTAGAGGTGCCATATCAAACACAAACTGAACATGATGAGAAATGAAAAAAAAGAATTGAAAATGAAGCACAGCACACAATGCACTTAGCTGATTTACCATTAATAATAAAAAAAAAATAAACCAGCAACAGAAATGGCCCAGAAAGATCTGATGTAAGATGGAGTTAAAAGCACACACCAAGCAGAATGAAAATGTCCCAGTTGAAGTTTATTTTCCCTTAAAAATAACAGAGAAATTGAGGATAGAATACAGAAGCCTTCATCCATACTCCAAGGCTTTGCTATCTAGAGTATGCAAAATATGCAAGCCTTGAATCTTTAGAGCCCTCTCTAGTGGGCTGGAAAAATGATTACGATGAGACACCAAAAGAATTACGAAGTAGAAGCAAACCTCTTTCTGCAGTTGTCCTTTCTCTTCTGCTAAATTCAGGAATGCCATTTGTAGAATTCCTACCTCATTCTTAAATCTTTGCATATCTTGCTCAAGTTCTTTGTTCAGATTTACACTGGAGGCTTCCACCTTGGAGGCTTGCATCACTCCTGAACTTGCATGTTCAGTTAGAAAGACCTGTTCAGGTTTATCACCACGTTGTTGATCCAATAAACACTTGGTAAAGTTCTGAATTTTACTTACTTTACTCACTAAAGTCATTGTTTCTTTGGAAAGGTTTGAAGATAAATGATCACTATCTTTAATCATTAAAGTATCGTCTTTCTGAGCTAAAGACACTGTATCTTCTATGGGCTTTTCCACTTTCAAACTACCATTACAGCATTTCTGGTCCTGAAAAACGGTAACATATTTTTCCTTACATTCCAAACCCGGCAAATCTGCAAAGTTACCTTTTTTAGAAGTACCAAAATTTACAATAAATCCCTGAGACCTCTTTTCCCTATCCTGGTCCCACGGCACATTATTGCTCGGAAGACTCCCATCTGTGACTGAATAAGAAGTTTCACTGTGTACCAATGTAGGTTTAAATTCTGCACCTGCTGCATTGTCATTTTCTTGTTCCGAGTTAGGTAATGTATGTGTATAATCTGTACTGGCTAAAAATAATTTGTTGTTGTCAGGTTTACTTTCATTAGTTGAGGTTTTATTGGTTTGTGGTCTTCTTTCTTCAGTAAGTTCACCAAATTTTTGCTTCAGCTCAGCGGTTATGTTTTTGAAATGTGTTTTCACATATTTTTTTTCATTGTCGACCCACATCTTTTCATATTTCTCTTCCCACGATAGTTCTAAGTCAGACGACGCAAGAATGTCTTCCACATTTTGCATTACAGTCTTGGCCTGATGTTCAGCCTGATGCGGGGCATTTTCAGTCCGATTTCTAACAGTCACATTTGTTAAACTTTGCGTCTTTAACACATGCTTTTTTACATATACACAGACAAAAGAAATTAGACAATGATCATGAATTGCAATTTAACCAAACATACATTTAACAGGTGCTAACAAAGAACGTCATATGAAAAGTTTCAAATATTTAACAAGGCAAAGTGACCAACACAAGAAGTTTTCAATGTAAACAAAAAAAAAAAAAAAGCATTTAAACACTGCATACATTCTAAACTTGCTGAGTCTCTGGAAGATGTAAGAAAATAGCAGGATGTCTATAGTGGTTTTTTTTTTTTTAAGACAAACTCAGGTGATAAAACATATATTGCATTATTAACTACAGTATCTCTTAAAAATGCAGAAATCATTTCCTTTGAGAAAACACAAAGAGCCACAAGCCCAATACACTTGTGTATGATAATGTAACTGCCAGTACATTTTCCAACACATTTTGCCTGGCATGTGTTGATGCTGTCATTTTCTTGATGTTTTCAAGAAAGCCCTAAGTCCCCTGCTAGGTTATTACCAAGCAGCACAATGCATATTTATTGCATATGGCATCAGTATATATTCCACTAACAGTGACCTGGAATAATTCCAAAACCTGGAATCGTTTTTCCTTTGAACTTGTATTCTATAGCAACCAATCTTCAATTAGCTTGGTCAAACTTTTAAAAAAAACATTATTTCATATTTAATATCCAGTATCCATAGGTGCAAACACATTTAACCCTCTTTTAAAAGGATATAATGGGCCCAGGTGCACAGTCATATAGGTGGGGATCACACCAAGTTACCGTATTTTCCGGCGTACAAGACGACTGGGCGTATAAGACGACCCCCAACTTTTGCTCGTCCTCCCCAACATCATCCAGCTATCCCTAGCGTCCTCCCCAACATCATCCAGCTCCTCTAGCATCCTCCCCAACATCATCCAGCTACCCCTGGCATCCTCCCCAACATCATCCAGCTCCTCTAGCATCCTCCCCAACATCATCCAGCTACCCCTAGTGTCCTCCCCAACATCATCCAGCTCCTCTAGCATCCTCCCCAATATCATCCAGCTCCCCCAGCGTCCTCCCCAACATCATCCAGCTCCCCCTAGCGTCCTCCCCAACATCATCCAGCTCCCCCTAGCGTCCTCCCCAACATGCTCCAGCTCCCCCCCAAAATCCTCCCCCACATACTTTAGCTCCTCCCAACATCCTCCTCCACATACTTCAGCTCCCCCAAGTGTCCTCCACCACCCCTGCTGCGTCCGGCTGTTTCCTCCGGCTGCTTAGGTTGCGCCCCGTGCACGCTGACGTGACGCGTATGCACAGGGCGCAACCAATAAAATTAACCGCTGACCACCAATAAGCCTGTAATGCTTTAAAGGGGTCAGCGGTTAATTTTATTGGTTGCGCCCTGTGCATACGCATCACGTCAGCGCGCACGGGGCGCAACCTAAGCAGCCGGAGGAAGCAGCAGGCGAGCGGGAGGGGTGGTGGATAAAGCCGTTCCCTTTAAAGCCGGATGAATCAGGCGAGCGTGAGGGGTGGTGGAGGACGCTGGGGGGCCCTGCAAGCCGGGTACTTGCTTGCAGGGCCCCCCAGCGTCCTCCACCACCCCTCCCGCTCGCCCGTGGAGGACGCTGGGGGGCCCTGCAAGCAAGTACCCGGCGTATAAGACGACCCCCGACTTTAACCCAGATTTTTCTGGGTAAAAAAGTCGTCTTATACGCCGTAAAATACGGTAATAATATAGGTAAGGGAGGTTATCCAGAATGCTTGAGACCGAATTTCCAGATAAGAAGTCTTTCCATAATCTGGATCTCTATACCTTGTCTACTAAAAAATAATTTAAACATTAAATAAACCCAACAGGATTGTTCTGCTTCAAATAAGTATTAATTATCCCTTAGTTGGGGTCAAGTACAAGGTTCTATTTTATAATTACAGATAAAAAATAAATTATTTAAACACTTTTGAATACTTTGATTAAAATGGAGTCTATGGGAGAGGGCCTTTCCATAAATCTACACTTTCTGGATAACAGGTCCTATACCTGTAATAATATTTTGTGAATGCCGCGAAATTTAAAAAAAAAAAGTTTACGCAAGATGACAAATGCATATCATGAAACTTACCAGAGTGTTATTTTCCACTTTTTCTTTTAAAGAATCTATATGTAAAAAAATGAAATGAATGACAAGCCATTCTTGTTAATAACAATACATTTGACACAATGGTAAAAATTTTTCATAATTAATAGCATCCCACACAGAATTTGGGATGTATAATGTACCAGAAGCTGTAAAGTATGTGCAGCTGCACAGAGAAAAAATAACTCTGTGGAAATAATTTTACACTTAACTGTTACTCATTTTACTATATTTACGGAAGAGCACTGGGGCCACCAAAAAAATTGTTGAATTCTGACTTTTAAAAGTCCAAATTAAGACTTTTAAAAACTCATAATTATATTTGAAGTGTGAGATTTTTTTTTATGTTTATACAAAACCTGCTGTTAAAACTCGTAAGTTCAACTTTAAAAAGTCATAATTCAACAGAATATTTTTTTTTTGGTAGCCCTAGTGCTCTTCTGTACAATATTACAGTATAAAAATATGAATTGAATATTTTATACTAATTATTTAATTTATGAGTTGGCTTTAGTTCAAAGCACATGAGACAGGAGATATCATTTTCAAAACTGTTCTCTTACACAAAATAAAATGGATAAAGGTACATTTTATTTCAATCACTTCTGTGTCATCCATACAACCTTTAGTGCTGAAAATAGGATGTTTAATATGATCTGTTATCTGGAATACTTGGAACATCTAGTTTTCTTTATGTAATTTTGAGAGCCATGCCTTAAAGAGATACTGACACCAAAAATTAAACATTTTTTTTTTTATCTTATGCAACACTGTTTATGCATGCTATTTATAATTTTGCCTTAAATGTAGTTGCCCATTGCTTTTACATTACATATATGATCCCCGACGTTACTCTATGAGGGGGCTGTCATATTTGTTCAGCAGTAGTCTGTTAGCATTAGAAGCAGATTGAGAAGGGACAGTCAGGTTGGCTAAATAGTCAGGTTTAGGAAGTTCAAGTAACAATTACTTACAAAAGTGAACCTATCAGAGAAAATAAACAATCAACATGACCTATAGGTAACATTTCATGTCCATTAATATTTTGAAAAGTAGTTTTCTAATTTTGTTAAATAAGAAAAAAAACAACAAAAACATGATTGTTTTGCTGCTAACAGATTTATATACTAGCTTACTGACCATCAAGTAAAAAATGGCATTTCTGTATGTCAAGAGCTTTTTAGATAATGGGTTTCCAGATAACAGATGCCATCCATACATGTGCATGTCAGAATCAATACAACATTGTCATAACCAGTATTACTCCCCATAAAATTATGTAATTTGAACTTTATAAGATGATTTTGAAGGCCACATAAAAAATTACCTTCTTTGCAATTTGGAATTTCTGGGATAGCATTATTAGTGGAATTAAATTCATCTTCTGATGCTGTAGATTGACCATCCTCATTGGGTTTCAGTACTGTTTGTATAGGGACAGGAGGAATAATAGAGCTGATTGGTAAAGGAGCCTCAGCCCGTGGCAGTGTTTCTTCTCTTGTGTTCTGCACTTGATTTATATTCCTTTGATGGGGCATTGTATATTTTGGTGAAAGGCTGGCAGAGTCCCAGTCTGATGCATCTTTAAGAATATATTAACAATGCACAGATTTGTTAAATTAATTAAAGGAACAAAAAATCTAGTGAGTAAAATAAATAAATCACTTTTTTTGTAGATTATAGCACATTACACAGCATTTGCAGCTAACATCTAAATAATTTCTACTTGCGTTTTGATATAGATTGCACACACTCTTCATGCATTTTGTGCAAGCTGATCCCATATTGCCCTAAATAACTGGTACAGTATCACTAAAATTAAGCAGTCAATCCATTTCATACCATTTGGAGATGCCCCAAAAGAATGCAGCCAAATAAGCATGCTTAAAAATCAACACCACATTATGTAAAGAAATACAAGTTATGGGCTCAAAAGTCCACATACTAGCAGCAGGCAAATAGCAAATTTTATGAGGCTTTTAAACATATTAAGAACATCACTTTTTAAAGACAGATTTAAAGTGATAAACACAAGTAATTATAACCAGCCCCCAGTAATTAAAATCACATACAGAGACCCCAGGCCGGTGCTCCTTTTTGCTAATGTAGGAGCGCCACACTACCATAATTTGCTTCCTTCTGGATCTTCTCCATTTTCTGGTCATGGTGTGCATAAGCAGTAGGGTAAAAAGCATAACTTGTATTTTCAAGCTGAACAGCTTGAAAATACATTAGCAAAGTTGTACATTCAGCATAGTACACAAATTGCACACACAAACATTTGTTGTACTAAAAAAAAAATGCCTCATATACTACCTTCTATGTCATCAGCATCATCTAATCCTAAATCGTCCATTAAATCTAAAACAAAGTATACAGAGATTAAAATTATGAAATATTTAAAAATGTCTACATGTATAGTTCATTAAACAAACTTTTAATTTTTTTTTACTTGGCTTTAATGCGCTTTCATTTCCTTTTGCCACCGATTTGCTTGAAGAAACACACTTCTGTAAAGTTTCGTGACCCAGCTTTGGCTGTTTATGTTAACAATAATTAAAAAAATAATAAGTAAACAATAATGTTGATGGATTCAGCACAAAAAGTAATTTAACATGTAGTGTATAAAAATATTACCTTTTTAGGTTCCATGACTGCACTTTTCTCTGAAAACTCTGAGGGAGAAAAAAAAAAAAAAAAAGCTAAATACCATGAAACAGAAATAATATATATTTATGACATGCAAAGCCATGTTTGTCTGCTGAGCCACTCACCAGAAAAGTATTAAAGCAAAATATTAGTATAGCAAGAAATCTACGTCTATTAGTGTGGTTTTAATGGTCATAAGACTTGTTTTTATTCTGTCTGTAAGACTCCTACCACTTTGGCTTTCAGGCCAGCACACATCATGCTCTGGAATGCTTCTGGATGGCCTTAGAAAGGAAGGTCTGTAAGAGACATCTAACAGAGGAACTAAGTATATTTCATTTTTTGTTTCTAGTTGGTTGATCATAGTCTTAAACTAAATAATATACATATTTAAAATAACTGTTCTGTAAACTAGTGAACAAAATTTGTAAACATACATGAACTTTCAGTGACATCAGATAAAACAGAAAAAAAGGTTTTATTAAACCTTGTTATTAAATAGGTTTAATAATCCTTGAAAATTTACTGTGGGCTGTAAGCAGTTTTTTTAGATTATATTACCTGTAAACTTGAGAGGTTTAGACTTCTCTCATGACAACTACTGTTAGTGAAATTCAGGAAAATGGTATGAACAAATATATATATATATATATATATATATATATATATATTTTTTTTAAATACATTTAAATCAGTCATTAAAGTGGCAGTATACCCATATTTTTAATATTAGTTCAATGAAGGGGACTTCTGCTCAACTTACTTTTTGCCTTTTGTTATGTATGCCTTTGTTTCAGCACAAACTCTGCTTAACGATCTAACTTTGAAAAGGTGGCATGCTGCCTCTTCAATATGCTGCACATTTGCCCTACTCAGCAATCAACAGTATACAATCAGCACTTAGTTTTATTCTTTCAGTGTTAGCAAACATCTATTTGTGTTTTTTTAGCTTAATTATAGTAAGAAATGTGCATCAGCTTGCTAGCCTTATGGAAACATATGAAGCATTGAGTCAGTATTCTAAAACTAAACTTAGACCCCACAGCTGTTGTGACCCTTAAGAAGTCTCATCTAAAAACTGTGGCTATGATTCCTAGCTCAATGCATCACATCTGGAGGAAAACTCAAACCAATAATACTTAATAGAAAATGTAATAAGCACAGGACATACCCTCATTGGATTCCTCTGAAATACACTGCATTTGAGTTTTAGCAGCAGGCAAAGGTAAGTCACTAACAACTTGTTTTCTGGAACTTTCAGAAGCAGACTACAATGATAAATAAAAACACTGGTTACAAAAAGCACAACCCGGAGTATTATTTAACATTATAACATACCAGAGAAACTAAATTATATATATATATATATATATATATATATATATATATATATATATATATTATAGCCAATTTGAGGCCAGATATCGGTCGGGCATGTCCCTCGTTCCTGCCCCTACACGGGCCGATAAGCTGCCGAATCAGTCCAAGGGATCGATATCGGCAGCTACAATCAGCCCATGGATGGCCACCTTTATTTTTGCACAGATTAAAGACATAGACATAGATGTTACATTTTCTCCACAGTGACACCTTGTGGCGAAATAAAAAAAAAAAAAAAAAAAAAAAAAGGTGTGTGCTAATATATGAGTGATTTAGGTTATAATGATGACATTTTGGCACCCTTTTTAGAGGGGAAATGACGGTATATAATATTTAACACTAGCACTTTTATCCTTGATAAAGTCCCCATTGTGGGCTGAAATGTTGGATGCACAATTGACTATTTTTTGGCTTTGGTCAGAAATCCTTTGCTACTAAAAAAGCTGATTAATTTTAAGGTTAGATTATTATTTACTTAAAACAGTTGGATAATATTACTGCCTGCAACATATACATTTGACAGATATATAAGGGTGGATGGGATTAGAAAGCAGGCCTAAAATCAGAATCATTTCTATATATATATATATATTTAAGAAAGCTAAAATATATATAAGCCTATATTTACATTTTAAAGGAGAAGGAAAGGCTAATAAAGAGTTAATCTCAAGCTGCAGGCATACCTTCAGTTGTCTCAATAGTGCCCTTATGTCTCCCCATATTTCTCCCGTTCAGATACAACTAATCTTTTGACAGCATTTCTGCGAGTTCTTATGGCTGTATTGACCTTTCTGCTAAAGCTTACTTAGTTTTTACCTTTCCTTCTCCTTTAATATAGATACTTCCATATTTGTAAAACCGAAACCTTAAAGGACATGTAAACCCCACATGCAAAAGTGTAATCAGTGAATAGCCTCTTTGAAATCTTTCAATACCTACTACTCTAGCTGTCCAGAGGTTAATAGTAAGGCTGCAGCATCCCATTAATCACTTAGATTTCCTTCTCCTCCTGTAACCCACTCAGCCCCTCCCCCAGGAATTTGCTTTGACTTCTGGCTTGTGGGCATGCTCAGTTGTTCTAAGCTCAGATTACTTAACATGCCCTCCAGTCTAGCAGCCAGTGAAGAGATGACATTTCTGGTTCCCATAGAAACTCAGCTCTAGCTGTCTGCTTCAATTTTTTTCTCCTAAGCTCAGCTCAAACAAAGCAGAGCTTTTATCAGACAGTTATGCCTGTGTAAGCCTGTATTCTTGATGAAATGTATGCTGAATAAGGGCTCTGTGTGTGTATGCTGTTTGCAAATTGAAATGTATCAGAGGATAAATGGCCACCGGGTGAAAGCTGTTACTTGCTTTAGGAAATGTGATGGTGCTGGCGAATGGAGGGGATATACAGTATGCAGTACAAATGATGCCATTTGGGTGGGGGAGGTGTCCAACTGATATACATTGTAGGCAAATGTAGGCTTTACATGTCCTTTAAAATCTGACTGCCTTTGTGTTTTTTTTTTTTTACAATTAGATGAACAAGCAAAACGGTGATGAGAAATCTGATTTAGTTTTAGTTTTTTTTTTATTTAGTTTTAGTTTTTTATTTTTGTACAAAACACCTGCATGCATAAACTGTGCATTTGTGGAATAAAGGCTCTAAAGGGCAGTGCATGTGCACTAATACCTCCTCACTTGGAAATAAATTTTATTTTTATTCTAAAGCAGCCACAATACCACCCTAATTACACATAATGGTGTACTATTTGATTTACAAAAATGTATCCTCATTGAAGACCCTTGCTAATGGCTTGAAATTACTTAATGGTAAGTACAATTTTCCCTTTTACTATAGTCTATACAGGAGCAGTGGCTAACTCCATTTTTTAGCTCCAATCATTCGCAGCTTCAGTCAGGTGATACATATTTTCTCTAGGAAAGAAATACACAGGGAGTTCATTTACAAACATATTTCCTTATTCTCTAATAATAAAACAGTACCTTGGATTTGATCCTAACTAAGATATAATTAATCCTTTTGGGGGTCAAACAATCATATTGGGTTTATTTAATGTCTAAATTATTTTTTAGCAGATTTAAAGTACGCACATACAAATTATCTGGAAAACTCCAGGTCCCAAGCATTCTGGATAACAGATACCATGCCTGCATATTGTTAATGTTCATACCTCAGAATCCCATGGAGATTCAATATCATCTTCTTCTAAGCCCAGTTCAGACATTAATTCCACTATTTGAATAAAAGAAGAACTTGTTAAGCACTAGCTCAGTTCATGCAGATGTTGAGGTGGATGGATTCTGAGTATTATCCCACTGATTGTGTCCAGGGAATGTTACACCCCTTTCAATTCCTTAATAATATAAAATAGATCACTCTGAATAAGTTTAATAGACAGTTCAGTCTATCCATTATAAAGTAAAGTAGGAAAAGGAATGCCAAACTTATGGTAAGAAATGTACAATTATGGTTGCTAGATCCCTAATTTGCAATCCCCATATCTAGTATACTACATAAACTGGGGTGAAGGGCCCAGAAACCACTGCTGATAAATCTGAAAATATACACTTTGGGGATACTACCAAATTTGGGATTAGCTTTCAGGTTTAACACCAATCCAATATGGAAGGGAGGAGGAAACATAGAAGGCAGAATTTTTTATTCTAAAACTTCTACCCTCCTGGTCAAGGTTACACATTAACAAATTTCATTTTAGCACTTATAATTCCAGGAAACCTTAAGATGATGGTTAACCAGTTATACTAGCAAATCAGGTTGAAAACAAACATACAGGGCATGTAACTGGACAATTATTTGTGTTCTAGTGCACAGCAGTGTGAACTGGCCTTATCTTTTCAGTAGGGATGTTTTACTGCGCTCAGCACGGATATTCATCCCCATGAGTAGATACACAGGACAGGCAGATTAAATAGTGCCTGTGTTACCGTGCAGTGGAAAGCTTTAAAATCTATATACTGTATTTTGGGGGTTTTTCTATAACCTCACTCACCCTTTGAATGCACTTGAATTTTATAGCAAGCTGGAAAATGTAGTCCAACAACAGCTGTAATTAATATTGCTGATGTAAGCAGATGCATCATTATAGTCTGTTTCATATGTACAGTATGTGGATACTAGACCAAATTTAATATGGCTGCTGCAATATATTAGAATTCCAGCAGTCTACTACAGCTATGCAAAATAAAACGATGTGCAAAGAGAAAGTGAAATGTGTTATAAGACATCTTGACTCAAGGCAAATACTTAAAGAAAATAAAAAATGCACAT
This sequence comes from Xenopus tropicalis, assembly GCF_000004195.4. Classification (NCBI taxonomy): domain Eukaryota; kingdom Metazoa; phylum Chordata; class Amphibia; order Anura; family Pipidae; genus Xenopus; species Xenopus tropicalis. Next base: position 68,736,397 of record NC_030679.2, read on the forward strand.
CATATACAAAAGAAGCCCATATAATAGAATATTCTACACACCTTTTCTAACACCAGGACCTCCAACATCTTGCAGTTTTTCTTCAGAATATGTTGTTTCACCAGATAAGTTTAGAGAAGGCATATTTGCTTTAAAGGGACTGCTTTCTACAGATTCTTCAAAATCACTATTGTCATTTTCATCATCTGCATTTGAAGAGTCTTGCTAAAGAAAGAACACGAAAACTTTCAGAATATTGGACTAATTAGCCCTTTAGAAACTGTAATGTGGAGACATAGAATGGAAGTCCAAAGTCAACCAATTTACTTATGGCTTCCAAAGCTCACCCACACATGTTTGAACTTAGCACAATATCATGACATTATTATCCCTGTTCCATAACACGCAACTACTTTATATCTGTATCATCAGCCTCTCTATATTAATTACAAGTTTTATCACCTGCAGTATATTAGATGTGTTCAGTGTAATTTCTTAGTTATTTGCTTTACTTTAATATAAGGGCATATTGCTCCTGAATTCAAGTGCCACAATTTGTGCACAGTAAATGCTTTAATTTTTATAAATTTTTTTTATTATTTTACAGATATTATCCATTAATGCTGTAATTTCAGAACCTGAATCAAAGGTCACAGGTAGCTGAGTTGTAAATTAAAAATGTACATTTTTAGTGTTAAAAGGAGAAGGAAGGCCATTTTGGCATTTCATTGCCAATAGACTAGGCACAATAAAAGAAGCGAGGGGGAGAGAGAAGCAAACTGAGCAGACTCGTGCTGTGCCCTGAAGGATTTTTCTAAGAGAAGGAAGTCTGATTACGAAAAACATGTCCTGTCATTCTTTTGATGGAGGACTCAGTGCAGCGTTTCTGTGAGTGCTAATGGCTGTATTTACATAGACCTTTTTGATAAAGCTTACTCAGGGAACATTCATTAAAGCACGACAGGTCCGATTACGTTTTTTATGTATTTTCTGCTATATTTTCGTTAATTTGTGCAACTTTTTTTGTACTTTGCGATAATTTGCGCAATAAAATCATATTTGTCGCAGCAAGTGCGAAAGTTTCGGATTCATTCAAGCTTCGGTATCGTGACTTTCGTTTGGCCAGGTTGGAGCTGCGGAGTGCCACTGAGTCCTATGGGAAGCTTCCAAAATCATGCATACGAATTCTTCGTATTCAAACGAATGGAATTTTCGTGACTTTTGCAAACATCAGAAACTATTGGATTTCGTCATTCGGATTTGTACTTTAATGAATCTGGCCCTTAGTCTTTACCTTTCCTTCTTCTTTAAGCCTCCTTTAGAGGGTGTTATACAAGCCTAGAGTTATAGAAGCCTGGAAGTTTTCCAGTTTGTTAGACCTCTGCTCATTTTGGTATACCATTTAAACACAGTCATGTTATAAAAATCAGTTAAAGGAACAGTAACACCAAAAAATGAAAGTGTATAAAAGTAACTAAAATATAATGTGCTGCTTCCCTGCACTGGTAAAAGTTGTGTGTTTACTTCAGAAAGTCTACTATAATTTATATAAATAAGCTGCTGTGTAGTATGGGGGCAGCCATTCAAAGGAGAAAAGGCACAGGCACATAGCAGATAACAGATAAAACACTATTGTATTCTACAGAACTTGTCTGTTATCTGCTATGTAACCTGTGCCTTTTCACCTTTTTTCCAGCTTGAATGGCTGCCCCTGTGGCTACACAGCAGCTTATTATATAAATTATAGTAGTGTTACTGTAGCAAACACACCAGTTTTACCAGTGCAGGTCAACAGTGCATTATATTTTCATTACTTTAAAGTTCTTTTATTTTTTTGGTGTTACTGTTCCTTTAACATAGCATTCTGTGTAAATGCATGCACACAAACTGAATACAATACTTCAAGTAGCAGTCTGATACAAGACTCATGAAAACAAGGAGATTACAAAGAGAAAGTCTCATAATACCTCCCAACTTTACAGACTGGAAATTCCTGATGTTGCAGATAAAATCCTTTACTTGCTCAGTAATAACTGTAACTGGTAACCCCCGTCCCCCTTAAGATTACAAAATCAAAACTGTCCACATAAACAACTGGGACAATTGGGAGGTATGAGATCTAGAAGTAAATGTAAACACAAACCACACACACACACTAATTACTTTACCTTTTTCAGTACTTACATGTATCTTCAATATTTGTGTCTTAACATCATGCATACATTTGCAATTCTTTATGTTCAGCTTGGATACTGTCTTGATTTTATTATCAGCTAAACTACTGACATTAGGAGGATCTTGATTTCCCCTATGCGCATAGATTTTGTTGTATTTTGCACTATGGTCAACATGTTGTCTTGTAATTGTGGCACACTCATCCTTAAATGAAAGTTCATCATCTTGACTATCCTGTGTGATGTGTCTAGAATCATCTTTTTTATCACAGGTTTTGACTCTTTTGGCTAATGGGGTTATTTCATTTTCAGTTAGTGAAGTTACATTGTCATCAGAATTTTCATACAATCCAGTTATCAAAGAAACTGGAATGCCATCACCTTTCAAACGGTCTTTGAAATCTTGTGATGGTTGTCGAGTGTTCATATTGTCATCACAGGTGTTTTTTAGATACCTCTCTGAAAAAGTTTGTTTATTAATCACATTGTGACTGCTTGTTGAAGTAACATTTTTCTTATCAATTTTTCCAGAGAGATTCTCCAAAGCTAAATGGGGAAGAACTGCTGATGCTTTGTCATCAAAATGCTCATCTGTTAGAGTGTTACTTTTATCAGTGCATTCCTTACAGTTTTTATAATCACAACCCTGATGTTTTAAACATAAACTTACTCCATCTCCACATTTACTTTCTCCACATGTATTGGGTGTCCTTTTAAAATATTCTACTTTATGAGGAACATTGTCACCTTCCTGACCTTTACATGGTTGTGGATCATCTTTATATTCTTTTTCTTCACAATGTCCAAGATCTCCTACACATTCTACTTCTTCTTTCTTACATGGTCCAGGATTATCTTTGGTGATTTCCTTGTCACATTGTGCAGAGTCTTCTTTAGATTCTTTGCAGCTTCTTTGCAGCTCCTCATGCTGCCCAGATTCCTCCTCACAGTCTTCATCCTCAGTTTGCTGAAGGACTTCTTCACAGTTTTCATGGTCCACAGATACATTCTCACATTTTTCATCTCTACAATGTTCAGATTCTTCCTTAAATTCCTCATGCTCACACTGTTGAGAATCATCTTCTTCGCATTCTTCATTCTCACACTCTTCAGAAGCCTCCTCACAATCTTCACCCTCACATTCTTCAGAAGCTTCCTCCGAGTCTTCATCCTCACACTGTTTAGAAGCTTCCTCACAGTCTTCATCCTCACACTGTTCAGAAGCTTCCTCACAGTCTTCATCCTCACACTGTTCAGAAGCTTCCTCACAGTCTTCATCCTCACACTGTTCAGAAGCTTCCTCACAGTCTTCATCCTCACACTGTTCAGAAGCTTCCTCATATTCATTTTCTTCACCCTCATGTACAAACTTTTCAGCCTCTTCATTCTCTTTACTCTTCTGTTTACTGTCTTCATTCACATCATCAGATTTCTTATGAGAGTTCATATTAGAAATATCATTTTTACAAACTCTTTTCTTAACTATATCTGAACGTGGTTTGGAATTTGCCTTCTTATTATTCGAATAATTTTCTTTCCAAAAGTAAGGCAAAGAAAAAGAATAAAACACAAAATCAATAACTGTAGCAGTATTAAACATTTTACCTTAGTAATAGTCGAAAGGGGAGAAGAAGCCATCTGGGGAGGTTTTGTAAAGGAGCCAGGAGTAAAATACAAAGGATGCGGAAAGGCAGGTGTTTGGGAAAAAGGTTTAGGATGGTGCTGGTGGTTCACATCTTCATCTCGACTATCATGAAGAGATTCATCTTCACTAATTGATGTACTATGCAGAGTAAAGCCTACAGGTTGGGTTGTAGCAATACTAGAATTTCCCAAAGCTACATCAAAAACAAAAAAAAATATAATTTGACATGAAATCAAGTAATTAAAGATTTTTTTTTAACAAATAACTTTAGTATTTACTTACCATGCTTTTTCTTTTTCAGAAGTTGTGTTAAGCTTGGCTTTGGAGTCTTCTACAAATTATTTAAAAAAAAATAAAATTTATATATATCTATAAAAAAAATACACATTTATATATAAATATACGCACACTAAATCCAAACTGTAATTACAATTGGTGCATATTTTCTACATTTTGGACTGACAATAAAAATTCTGTTGATTGAAAAGTTCTTTAAAATCACCACAGGCAGGTGCTTCCACCCACATACTTTACTGTAGGTATAAATAAACCATGTGAAGAGCTCTGAATGGCAGAGCTGTATCGGAGTGTGCCATAAAAGTAGCTGTTAAGCGTTGACCACCAGAAAGGTTTCGGTGCAAAGACAAAAGCAATGTGTAGCACAAATGGAATACATTCCACACCTCAACAGATACCATGCTTATAGTAAAGCAATTGTTAAAGTATCATGTTATGGGACTGCTTTTTATTAGTAAAGACTGTGAATGCTGTTAGAAGGAAAAAAAAAAACAAAGTCAAAGTAACTGTAGAGGCTCATGTACTATAATTGCCAAATCAAAGCCTTCAAAAATCACACCCAAACAAGTAAAACGGCTAAATGCCTGCCCTAAAGGAATTAAAGGTAATGTTTGACATGTTATAGATACAAATATTCTAAGCAACTTTTTAACTGTTTTTCTTTATTAATTTTGTATGATTTTTTAAATCAGGCCTTCTCCTATTGATCTTCCAGTGACTGTGACTTAGTTGCAATAGTAAGTTAAACCTAGCAAACAGATGGCTGCTGAAATTCTAACCATGAGATTTTCAATAAATGTAAATATTTAAAAAACCTCAAAAAATTAAAAACCTTACGACTGATTTCAAATAAAAAATGCAACAGATAGAAAAGATGGCACCCCAGAAATACTAAATAGTGGGGAAGTAATACTTATAGGTGTGCAGGTCATTGCATACCTTAGTGACTTCTAATATCCTTATAGTTTACAATACAAGATACATTTTTCCATATACTGTATATTTAATGAAACCTGCATTTCCATTTAGGAAACCACTATTAAGGTCTCCCAAGTTAAAATGATGAACAGAAAAGAATATACAGGTATGGGATCCATTATCCAGAAAGTCCCAAATTATGGTAAGGTCATCTCTCATAGAACTTGTTTAAAATGGACTCTAATTTTTAAAAATAATTTCCTTTTCTCTGTAATACTGAAACTGTACCTTGTACTTTATCCCAACTAAGATATAATTAATGCTCCAAAGCAATCATATTGGGTTTATTTTATGTTTAAATGTTTTTTTAGTAGAGTATGGTGATCCAAATTACAGAAAGTCAACTTCTCTGGAAAATCCCAGGTCCCAAGCATTCTGAATAACAGGTCCCATACCTTTAGAATAGAAGTTTAATAGGATTAATAGAATGCAAGACAATAAAATGAATTCAAGGACATAGATGGGGTGACCTTACTTGATCAAATTCAAAGTGATCCAAAATAGACTTTTTTTTTTCCATTAAAAAAAATAAAATTACATATGAAATTTACATATGGTTTTACACCTCTCACATACAACATTATAAATAAATACTTATTACATTCTAGTATACCTGTGGGCAAAAATCTAAATCATCATTGTCTTCATCTGAAGAAGGCCATGAGTCAACATCTCCTGACTTGCCAGATATACTATTTAAAAAAAAAAAAAATACAAAGTTATAGGTATATATGGGTATATCAAGAGCCTGATCACACTAGTGTTACATATAATTATTACAAAAGAAATCTTTGCATTTAACTCTGATAATAAACATCAAAATTCCTGCTGGCATGGGCAGCTGGAAGCAGACACTGAATTGTGTTTCTTTGCACCCTACTTGACAGGCAGATGCATTGTTCTTGGCGTGGCTCAATACATATATAAATATAAAGATAAACTTTTATTTGTACATCACAGTGCATCATTCAAAAATAAAGATTTTTTTCTATTTACTGAGGATCCACAGCAAATTATTTAAAGATATTCACAGTAAACAAGTTATGCGAAAAGTACCACTGCAAAATTAGAAAGTTTAGTCCACTGTATACTTGCAGATCATGACAACACATGTAAATGCCCAAGTTGCACTGATGCTATATGAGCCCCTACAGTTCTGGGTCGGCTGGTATCCATCAACACACAGAAGTTAGTTGGTTAGCTCAGTTCTCTTTCAGCAGACTAACTGTAGCACAAACAGACTATACCGTTCTGTGGCATCTATACATATAGACAAATTCTAGTCCCTTGGAAAAACTCATATTCTACTTTAATTATTTTTCAATGCTCATAAACATTTATTTGGCCTGTAAAAATTAACTTTTATTAGATGTTATGTATTAAAGTGTTAAAACACTACTGTATGCATGTTTATTTTATTTCACTGTATAGATAAAATGCTGTATTATTCCCACTCCACAATTTTTACTTTTTCTCCATCAGCACATGTATTTACTGTCACCATTTATATTTTAGGTTTTGAGTAGTATACATATAATCACTTTCCACTTATTGTCATATTGTTCAAAATTGTGGTTTGAAATATGTTATATAATTTGAGAAAATTCTCTAATTCTTCATTATTTAGCTGAGCATAGATTAAAAAAACCCACAAGAAATTCTTACCAACTTTCAGACTCTTCTTGAGAATGACTATCTGTAATAATAAACATATTAACAGTAATTAAAATCCACGTATACTATGTAAGGTTTGTAAAAATACAATGTTTGCATCAAACAACTGCTGAAAGAATAAAAGCAACAACATTTCTATAAAGGTCTAAGGGCTCTGGCACACGGGGAGATTAGTCGCTGTGACAAATCTCCCTTGTCACGGGTGACTAATCTCCCCGAAAATGTAAGTCGCCGGTGGGATGGCACACGCTGCGCAGGCGATTTCGGCAAATCCCCGAAAATGCCTCGCGAGGCAACTTCGGCGATTTGCCGAAATCGCCTGCACAGCGTGTGCCATCCCATCGGGCGACTTACATTTTCACCGGTGGGATGGTAGTTCGGGGAGATTAGTCTCCCCGTGTGCCAGAGCCCTAAAAGGTACTGAGAAAAAAATGAATAGCTGGAAAAATGCTAGAATGTTATAATTTTATTTACTCATTTAACTGAGGTTAAATTCAATGTAGATTAAAGGCAAAATGACTTTCATTGACAACTGAAACTTAAGTGTCAAATGGAATTGCATTTCTCAATTTATTATCTACATGACAACAGATAAACTAAAGTGCAGTTTTACCACTGCTGTATGATGATAAAAAAAAAAACAAAAAAAAATACCGTCTATACCGTTTTTGTTTGTTGCAGGGCTGGCCAAAGCACAACCAGCTTCACCAGTTGTACTCGGAGTGTTGAATATGGAGGTCTCTCTCCTTTTAATGCTTCCATAACATGGAGACATGTTCACCCTTTTCTTTGAACCATGTTCAATAATCAAGTGTGAGCAACTGTAAAACAAGCGAAACAGATTTTTTTAGTCAACCATTTACCAAAATGATATTCAACGGGGGGTAGAGTCACCTACAAATGACATGTAACATGTACAGGAAAACCAAATGCTAAAAGGTCTGATTTAAATTAATAAAAACAAACAACCCTACCCCCTATTGGTCCAATAGGGTGCTTTACATTTAATGGTATTCAGAGTGCTAACAGGTGCATAGAGGAGTTTTGCCAAAATGCCGATGCTCCAAAGGGGATATAAGGCTGAGGAATTCATGGTGTCTTGTAAATTGTATTCACACTATGGATCGATAATGTATTATGTAATTTTACTAAATAACAATAACCACAGTGACATTGTTATTTTGATTTAAAGCATATAAATCAAAAATAGTTTAACGTGACTTTATCTAAAAAATCTTGCAAAAATGAAATAAGAAAAAAAAATTAAAATGCTGTTCCTACAAGGGTCCAGTCCCCCCCCCACTGTATTATTTTGTAGGGTCAGCATTTGCAGCAATTATAGTTCTAATTCTAAAAGCAAAGGACAAATACAGCTTTCAGTATTTATATTCACTAATAACTTTAATAGCTTTCATTCATTAAATATTTTTAATACATGTTTAAAGAAAATTTGCTTTGCATTCAGAAAAAAAAGTTTTTTTTATTCTTTGGGTGGACATTTCCTTCCCATTTCTGACTTACCGTTATACATTTAATAACTTATCTACAACTACCATTTTAAATTTTCTGAATATTGAATTGGTATTCCTCTCACCCAAAAGTAAAATTGTCCTGTATAAATATCAAAACAAAACTTAAATCATAGCTTTTGAAGCACTATAACCAACTACCTGAAATATATACACCAGTGCTGTCCAACTTCTGTGGAACTGAGGGCCGGAATTTTTCTGGCCTACATGGTGGAGTGCTGATAATGGAAGTCAGTTTGACCACTCCCCTTTTTTAAACCATACCCATATTAATGGTGGTAGTACAGCATAAACCTGCCATGCTCTACCTTCCCTACCCTGCCTGTGTGTGCCATACTCTGCATGCCCTATGCTGCCTGTGTACGCCATACTCTACCTGTCCTACCCTGCCTGTGTGTGCCATAGTCAGTCTGCCCTACCATGCCTGTGTGTGCCATACTCTGCCTGTGTGCATGGCACACATAGGCAGCATAGGGCAGGCAAAGTATGGCACACACAGCAGCATAGGGCAGGCAGAGTATGGCACACACAGGCAGCATACAGTGACACAATGCTGGCACTGCTCCTACAGTGTGCACAACAACTATATATTTATATACTTTTTAATTGCAGTACCACATCAGTATTTGTTCTTTTTGTAGTGTGCAGGGTTTATTTGTGGGTTTCTACTGCTCCTACATTCTGAGGAGTGAACAGGTGAACAATGTGGATGATTACAGCCTGAGCCTGAGGTGTGAACAATGCAGGGATTAAAAGGTGCGAACAACACAGGGGATTATATTTTTAAACAATACAGGGGGTTTACAGCCTGAATCTAAGGTGTGAGCAATGCAGGGGGCCAGTTAATCACAGTACCAATACCATTTAAAGCTTACACAAAGGTTAGCTATCAAAGCAGCCAGACAGGTGGGGGGGGGGGCACACAGAGGGGGGGGGGGGTCGCGGGCCGGGCCGTCAGTTGGACAGCACTGATATACACCATTATATATGGATTATGGGAAAGACAGTAGTAAAGTGGTGACTCATATCTGGTAAATCTGCTGTGTATTTTTTTTCTTTAACCAGCAAGCCACACTTCAAGGATAATATTGAAACTTACGCATGATGTCCATTCATGACGCCATAATCATCAGCAGTCCAACTTTTTTCATCCTTTATGTTTATATCCGCCTCATTCTGGAGTAATATTCTCACTAAATTGTTCTGACCATTATTTGAAGAAATCATAAGTGATGTTCTGCCAATCAAAAGACAGATGTCAAAATTTTGTAGCATGACTACAAAAATGAAAAAAATATTCATGAAAATATAGGATTCTTAGATTGCTTAAACTACCACCCAACATAACATTTAAAGTGACAGTAAGACATTTACTCTAGGAAATACAGGTATGGGATCTATTATACAGACTGCTTGGAACCTGGGACTTTCCAGATAGGAAATTCTTGTGAAATGTGGAAAGGCAAGCCTTAAAAGGGGACTTCGCCCAACCACAAAAAATAAAACCAATTTAAAAGTGTCTCAGAATATCACCATCGACACAAATGCACTGGCCCAAGACACCTTTCTACAAAGGACCGTACTGCCATATTCTTTGGTTTTCACAGGAATCCCCTACATCTATTAAAAGCTGGGTACATGCACTTGCCCAGAAAATGGCTGGAAAACCAAATCATTAAGCAGTGCAAAGTACCCCACCGCCACTTTATTGTTTATAGAAGAGGAACTGGCCAGTGGTAAATGACTAAAATCAGTATATGGTGCCTAAATATTTGGCACCGCCTGTAGATTCTACTTTTTATTTTTCCTTTAAGAACTATTTGTTTAAATAAGAATATAAGGGAAATGGCATTCCTACATACTGGGATTTAGATAATGGGGTTTTCAGATGGATCTGTATATCTGTATGTATTAACCGTATTATCTGTATGTTTTAGGAATTTTAATATTAAAAAAAAATAAATAAATTGGTTCCAAAAATGGAATTTAGCTATGAAAGTTAATATGGATGTCAAAATGTATATACTGTTTCCTGCACTAAATGTACAGTAGCTCACATATAACCAAAAATTATAAATACCCTCTTACCTGCCACCTCTGTCACATGCATTAATATCAGCTCCTTCCTTAAGCAGAAATTCCACCATTTCTTCATTATTTTCTGTGACTGCAAGAATAAGCGGAGTACACCCTTCCTAAAAAAAAAAAAAAAATATCCTATATGATAAAATGCCACAAATTGAAACAAAAAAGGGTTCAGTGTTGCATTTAGAGCCTTCCTAAACTGCTTGTTAATTAAAAACCAACAAAATGCAGACTGCATTAAGTGCAGGAATGGCTGAAAATAAATGTCCTGTTTTAATATTAAAGGAAAAGGAAAGGTAAAAACTAAGTAAGCTTTATCAGAAAGGACTGCCGTATATACTTGAGTATAAGCAGAGTTTTTTAGCACCCAAAATGTGCTGAAAAATTAACCCTCGGCTTATAAGAGTCCCTCCAACTAACACCCTCTGCTACCTGATTCCCTGTGTGCTCTTCTTTGCTCCGCTCCTTCCTGGTTCCTTGCCCCGCCCCCCGGCATTACATCACACGCTCCCTGCTCTCAGCTCCGGTGTCTGTGTCTAATGGTGAGGGGGAGGGAGAGCCTTTACAAGCAGGCAGGAATGGAACTGTTTAAAGCAGGCAGGCAGGCAACGGAACATCAAGCCTGCATGCTATTGAGGTGAGGAGGGAGGGAGGGAGAGGGAGCTCCTTGAAGTAAAGCTCAAACTGAATCCTCTCAGTTTATGATGTACTCCTTTTGATATACAGGTTGAGGAGCAAGGCATTAATGAGTGATTACTTCTCCAGGTGACCCTGCTAGAGGAGGCAGTAGAGGGGAGCCTGGCATCTTGCATACTCATTCTCTGCACGTATTTGTTCAGTAAGATTGACTTCGGATCGGCTTATACTCTAGTACATACGGTATGTATATACAGCTATAAGCACTCACAAAAAAGCTGCACCAAGTCCTTTATCAAAAGAAAACCAGAATTTATTTTCTTTTCTTCTATTTCTTTTCTTTTGTGTACACATGTTCTTCGGTACCAGACTTCCCTTTCTCAGAACAATCTTTTAGGGCATGGCACAAGTCTGCTCAGTTTGCTCCCCTCTCCCCCTCCCATCCCAACACTCTTGCTCTCCCAATTGTGCTGTGCAATCTGAGCTACCAGCAGCCAAAGCTGCAGCACGGAAACTACGGAGACCAAGCTAAAACTGCAGCTGCTATCGTAAACAGAGGGAGCTTCTAGGGCTTTTTACTCTTTTATAGTAAGGCTGATGGCCCACGCCGTCATCAAGTCACTTTGCGCGAGATCAGAAAGCAGAAGACACGTGTAGGCCTTTCCACCAGCAACTCCTAGGGGCTGATTTACTTACCCACGAACGGGTCGAATGGAGTCCGATTGCGTTTTTTTCGTAATGATCGATATTTTGCGATTTTTTCGTATGTTTTGCGATTTTTTCGGATTCTTTACGAATTTTTCGTTACCAATACGATTTTTGCGTAAAAACGCGAGTTTTCCTATCCATTACGAAAGTTGCGTAAAAAGTTGCGCATTTTTCGTAGCGTTAAAACGTACGCGAAAAATGCGCAACTTTTCGCGTAAGTTTTAACGCTACGAAAAATGCGCAACTTTTTACGCAACTTTCGTAATGGATACGAAAAACTCGCGTTTTTACGCAAAAATCGTATTGGTAACGAAAAATTCGTACAGAACACGCAAAACATACGAAAAAATCGCAAAATGTTCGTTTTCAAGTCGGAACTTTTCCAATTCGGGTCGGATTCGTGGGTTAGTAAATCAGCCCCCTATTGTAGCTGGTGGAAAGACATTTTGAAGCATTTAGTCGCTTGCAGTAGCAGAGATCTATCGCGGGCAACTATCGTGCTCTGTGGGACATGAGTCTAAAGTTTTCTGCAGAATAAATATAGCATTCTAGCTTGCACTCTTGTGGTTAATCTATTGGCAATAAAATGCCAAAATGCCTTTCCCTCTCCTTCAAGCAATTTATCATCACAAAATGTCTGTTTAATAATCAAGTTATTTCATTTTTATTTACATCTAGGGTGATATTGGTAAAAATGCGAAGTTAAATTTAAGCCAAAAAAAGAGTAAATAAAATGAATCACAATTGCACCAGAATTTATGAACATAAATAAAACATAAATAAACATGCACAGAAACCAATACAGCTAGTAAACTGATCATAAACAAATTTATTAACTTTGCTGGTATACTCGAATACAGGTTATGAAATGCCACTTTTATTTATTTGTATTTAAATTAGGGATACAGCAAATGCACTTTTCCCTGGATATGGCCGCAGACTGAAACTTCTATGAAGGATTTGGACAAATCCCAAAGTTAGCATATATAAATCAGTGTTAATGAATAAACCCTTTTTTTTTTTTTTTTTCTATTAATAAAATCTTAACAGTTTCCCAGAATTGCCTAACTTTGTCCCTCTGTTCTTTCTGACCTGGTTTCAAAGTTACAAGCTGCTCGATTCCTCTCCTTCCTTGTTCAGAGTGAAGCTCTGTCCCCACTTCCTGTTCAGGTCTCTCATTACATTGACTACCTGTAGTCAAAGTGAAGAGCCTTCTGCGCATGCCTGGAGGCAGCAGGCGCCAGTCTGTGCATTAGCAGGGTTTTTTTTCTCGATGAAAGACCTGAATAGGAAGTGGGGGGCGGGGCTTCACTCTGAACAAGGAAGGAGAGGAATCAAGCAGCTTGTAACAGAGGACAAAGGTCAGAAAGAACAGAGTGACAAAGGTAGGCAATTCTGGGAAGCTATTTAGAGTAATTTTATCAATAGAAAAAATTATTTACCTATTTCTAAGTCCTGGTCTTTGCATGTGCTCAAATATAAATATACAAAATATGGTTCTGCTTCTGTATTTTGATAAATATTTTGCAGACAATTAAGTAGAGACCAAAACTGGTTTGGTCCATCCCTAGTGCTAAAAGGGCTATCAGGGTTGTTACACTGTTGTTTGGAATGCCATTTTACAATAATTTTAGCATAGTTTTTAAATATGCAATAAATATAGTGATGCACCAAATCCACTATTTTTAGATCCCGCCAAATCCCTTTGCCAGAAAACATCTATAAAAAAGTCCGCCCAGTTCTGAAACAATATTCCTTAAGCAGATGAAACAAAGATCCATACTTTTATCTTTATCAATCTGGTAGCTATTCAATGGGAACGAATGCTTCATGATCCGTAGCATACCACATTAGCTATGATACATGGTGGAGGTAGAAACGTTGGACACAAGTGATATGTAAAATAAAGCCATTTTGTTGTTTTGATACTTACACATGAGAATGCTGGTTCTTACCAAACAAACATTTTTTGACCATGCACCTCGATAGAACGTTTGGAGGGGAGTTCGGGCACATTTTCTTTGTTATATATATATACCAGCGTATAGTTTGCACTTCGTTTGTGTAAGGTAATTGCCTGGTGCCAGAATCAAAAAAACTATATACCATCATATAAAACTGCACTCACAGGTCTTGCAAAGTGAAAAAAAAAACCGGCAATTTATTGAACAGATATTTCGGTCTCAGCAGAGACCATTCTCAAGGTAACAGGGCAAGAACAAAAGCAGACATAAATAACCCTCCACCAAGAAATGGCACCAACCTGAACCACAGGGTGCATCTCATACTAGGAATTCATATGCTAACATGCTTGGTCACTCTTTCCTTCATTTGTATATAACAAATGATATTTATAATATAATTTGCAGTTTGTTAAGGAAACATGCATGGAGTTTCCCACAGATGTTTGTTTATCAACCATCGCACACAAAAGACAATATGGACACTACTCTTGATAGGAAGTAGCCCATAACACAAAGTTGGGTTCTTTTGCAGAAAGAGTGTCACCTTCAATAGATACATACACGGTGGAATTTTTTTTTAACTCTGAATATTAACTCTCTTTACCTTGCTTTTGTTATTCACATCCATCAGGGTTTTCTCAGTGAGCAGCAGATGCTTACTGTATGCTCTAATGGGGTAACCAAGGCAATGGCAACGAGACTCCACTACTAATTACGAGAATGCCACTCACTGAGATAAACATAGCCACTGCTTTACTGATCAGTAATCCATTTTTACTCTAAATTTTGTCACTGTTGAATCCCTACCTATGGCAAAAAAAAACTTTTAAGGATTGGTACTTTAAAGGGGACCTGTCACCCAGACATAAAAACCTTTATAATAAAAGTCCTTTTCAATTTAAACATGAAACACAAATTCCTTTTTTCTATAACACACGCATACCCATTATAAAGGCATTTAAAAATCCCAGCTGTTAATCATATATTGCTTGCCCCGCCTCTATGCCTTAGGCATAGTGGCGAGGCAGACAATAACTTTAGCTTTCCGTTCAGCACTACCTAGATGTCACTGCACATCTTAATTTTCCCCTCCTTTCTCATCATTTAATTGTATAGCCAGTACTTGGGCATGGACATCAGGTCCCCCCCTTCTGGCACATAAACAAGATTTCTGCATGATACAAAGCTTGCCTTAATAACAGTGTCCACAAAATGGCGCCTGCCTGCTTGCTGTGATTGATTAATTCCAAGATGGAAGGAAACTAGGTTTATATTATTTAAATAGTTTCAAGTCACAAACTATCAAAACTCTTTTATATGCAACAATACCTGAAGTTCACAGGTGGGGCTTTTAGATATTTAATCAATGCATTGTTTGCAGCTTAAGGACTAATTTAGGCTGATGTCAGACGAGGCGTAGGGCGGATATTTTCGGCAATGCATATTTTCCTACATGTGCCTGCACCTCGAATGAATGGAATACGCTCGGGTGCAGGCTTTTCCGCTTGCCGAAAATATCCGCCCTTTGCCTCGTCTGGCATTAGCCTTAGATCGGATTTTGTGGTCAAATTGTATCTGACCCAAAAAATCTTGTCATACAATAGCACTACATCCCGTTACTGCAAGAGCTGAACTACAGGTGAGATTTTGTAGGATGGTGTTGTATCAACATTTCACATCCTACAAGTGGACTGTAGTTGCATGAGTTAAAAAACAACAAGACTGATACAAAAATGTGACATGTACACTACATGGAAGCTTTATCTGATCCGACTTACGTTACAACTGTGGGGATCAGATTTTATAGGATCATAGATCAATGTATTTCAATGATAAAAAAAAAAGGCTGTCAGACACCATCAGATTTTATCTTGGGGATGCAGACGCAGCATTCGCTTCAGACATGCTGAACATGCCAGATAGCAAAGCTTCCATGTAGTTTAGACAATAGATTTTTCTATCAGTCCCATTATTTTTTTAAACTATGCAACTACATCCGACTTGTAGAATCTGTCTGTGCAATCTGTCGATCTGACACCACCCTATTTTTAAAACACTATTTTATAATGATAAATACTTTTACTGAAACATATTTTTCTAATAGTATGTATAACTGGATAATCCCATATTAAAATATTGCCATTTTAAGTACTAAAGTACTAATTACTGTTACAGGTAGGACCTGCATTGCTTTCCTGTCAAGTATTCAACAAGGGAGCACAATTAAATTACTAAATTGTAGTCTAAGGTAGTCTAAAATGTTTTTATTTTTCTGTTCATTTGATGTATTTTGTATTCTGACATCAAAAGCATTAGTTGGTGAATTCAGAAACCAGGTAACTTTCACTTATTAGAAACTACAATGAAAATATGAATTAAAAGCCACAAAATAAAGAAAATTATTAACAAATAATAAATTATCTCTAAAATTAAATACATATAACTGTAAGGGGAACAGTCTCTTTAATTCTTCATTTCTCCTCATCAAAAGGGATGTGAATGCTCTACAAAAAAAAAAAAAAATCTATTGCAATGGTCCCCATGCAATAATTTTTTCATGGCAGACTTTACCTTATTAAAAGCATTGATGTTAGCTCCATGTTCAAGCAGCTGCTTAGCAATGGAAACAGAGGGAATAAGAGCAGCCAGATGAAGAGCAGCATTTCCATTAATATCCACAAGATTAGGGTCTGCATTATGTTCAAGCAAAACTGTAGCACAGCTTTCTTGTTGACACTGGATTGCCTAGTAATAAAAGAAAAACACAGCATTATATAATTAGTATGCTAATAAACAATTGGATTCCTTCATATCTTTATACTTCTGTATGGCACCTGATATTGGCAGCTCTGCAAAATATAAAGGTACTTATGCTGTGGGTCATATGTATAATATCTGACTGAGTGGAAATGCAAGCAATAACATATGCGCCAGTCCTCACACTTGTGCGTATCTGCGACAAGTGTCATTGTGCCCACAAATACATAGAGAACTAGCAGAGAAATCAAACAATGTCATTTTGAATCCAGAATTAAAACAAAAGTATGGGGAGAAGACACTTCCATGTAGCCTTACCATGGCTAAAGAGAGCTAGGAGTGATCAATCTGGATATTTAAACTCAGCCAAATCTAGGAGGAAATTAAAGACCCCACATCACCACAATATCTGGATTAGAATGGGTGCTTAGGATGTATTATGTGAAAGCAGTCCCAGATGTAGATCCAGAAGATCATTAACTGCTGTAGAGCTCTGGCATTGGTATTATAAAGGTCTGTGTACATCAGCCCAGAGAGAGACAAAGACACATCAGAGTGCTGGTGGCAATAATCTTTTATATGGAATATGAACATTATGTGTTTCCCGGTGTCTGATTGCATAAAGCCAGTTTGTTGTATCCCGAGAGCAGAGCATGGTTGGGGTTTTGAGGTCATTGCCATACAAGTAATTGCTCCACTTTTGTAGAGCACGAAGAGGGATGTCTACAAAAAGCAAGTGTCCGCTTGCTTTCAGGACAGCGTTCTGTCCGCTTCCCCAACCAACATAAAGAGAATGGCCATTTTAATGGGTATCCCCCGAACTGTCCTTGTCTTGATCCAGAAGCTTGTTGAAACGATGTGTGAGGATCAGGTCACCATCTGAAACATCCTTCGGTATACCCAGGATCAGTATTTTGCAGCTGCAATTTTCAGAGTAAGAGTCCTACGGCAAGGATCTGTTTGGCATGGCAATCCATTTGGCTTACAGAGACATGCAAGTGGCGGCTGACAGCTCTGATGTTCTGATGTACTTCAGCCTTAATAATTGGCAATGTCTTGTTTCTGTGCTTCTGTGAGCAGCTGTCAGAGGACACCCCTTTAAGACAGGGTAGCTATAAAACTTATTATATTTGAAACTGAGCTTCACTGAGGAGAATGCAAATGAAGCAATAGGGGAACAATCCAAATTAGGGCCATCCTTGATGTTCCACGTTAGAAGATGTTACCTTTAATGAACTTGGATATTTCTTTTGGACTTTAAAGATTTGGTTGAGGATGTCAGTTCTTTGTTCAGCTTGCATTTTTGTGAGAGGGTTACAGTTACATTGGTTTTAACAGGAGCAGAATTTTTCCCCCCTCCCCCCCCAAAATAAACAAATAAATTGTGTAACTTTTTACACTGGCAGTTGGTTGAACCAGAACTTATTTAAGGGTTTTACAGCATATTGTGAAAATATCCAATCTGCCATACATTTTTAGGGAATGTATGATGACTTACTTACTATTCAACTTCTCCAGCCTTTGATGTAAGCGAGAGCGAAAAAGGCAAGCACCATCAAAAGGCAACACCTGTCTCAACCAGCACCAATATGTCCTGGCATCAGAAATGCACAGTTGGTACATTGTAAAATACTATATATAATTGCTCCCCCAGTGCTTGCTTGGATTTCCTTCTATACCCCACAAACATAGAGGCAGTTTAACTGCTTGCTAATAAAATGGATTATAGTGTGTGTGAATGAGATAGGGAACTGTGCTCAAATTTATGTATATGCTATGTAATGGAGTTACTGCTATAAAGCAAAGGTACCTACATCCCAGTTTATTATGTGCCTTTGCACTACTTGGTACAGTTACCAGAGCTCTCCATCTGTTATAGAATCAGCTACATCTGCAATGCTTTTAACTCTGCTTGAGAAGCAGCCTATTTTGTATGGTATCTAGTACAGTTGGATGACTTAAAGATGCTCTTTAGATATATTTGATACCAGTAGGTCAAATATTTCTCAATGAAATATTCCCATGAAAATAAAATATATTAATAGATACTGACTATGCTACAATTGTAAATACTTTCTCTGTCATTATTTTGTAGAGATTTGTAAGCCACAGTATGTTTCATATAGTACGGAAAAATAAACAACTCTCCCATTTCATCTACCCTATTTTGGACCTAGAAGTATGCCAAGATATTTATTTTCTAGTTTTAGCAGTTTCTGAGATAAAAGCATCTTTAGACTGCCAATACCAGGCTTTTGTCTCAGCAGTCAGCCTGGTAAATGAATACAGTGCAAAGAAAGTACAAAGAAAGTGCACAGACAGTTAGGGTGGCTAAGGGCCGTGACAGACGGGGAGATTAGTCGCTGTGCAACAAATCTCCCTTGTCGCAGGCGACTTATCTCCCCTAAATGCCATCCCACCACGTAGAATGTAAATCGCCGGTGGGATGGCAAACGCGGTGCCGAAATTTCCTCTCAAGGCAACTTCGCCGAGTTCGGCAAATCACCGCGCCGCGTATGCCATCCCACCGGCAATTTATATTCTAGCCGATGGGATGGCATTTTGGGGTCGCCCGCAACTAATCTCCCCGTCTGTCACGGCTCTAACACTCTGGGCCTTTCTGTTTAGCCAAACGCATAGCAGTACATTACTCTATAAAACTGCTTATATCTAAAAAAAAAAAAAAAAAAATACACCATGTGATATGATACATTAATAGCTATATTTCTTTACTTTAGCCCTACTAAGCATAGTCTCTGAGGTTTATTAGAGCTGACCGTTATTGAAACAATTGTTGCTAACATTCCACATTCCAGTGATGAAAAATGCATCAACTAACGTAATGAGTGATGGAATGCAGTCTGAACATGCACAGTAGCGAAGAACGCCAATGCTGTTCAAACACAAGATTCTTGCCTGCTGCAATCTCTGTCTTTGATTATAGTTGAAATGAAAACTACTGATTGCAGACTAGCAGTTTTTCTATATAAAGATGCAGCCAATGGGAAAAGGGTCATGAACACATAGGAATGTTAACTACAGGAGACAAAAACATGAGACAAGATCTCATGTTCACAACAATGATAAATAGCTATATATGTTTAAAACCACACAATAAAACAATGCAGTTTAAAGATTAAGAATATGGGAATTACCTTCAGTAAGGGAGACCGATTGTCATTGTCACATAGGTTCAATTTAGATTTGTGTTCTAGTAACACTTTAACAGTATCCAGTTGTCCATTTGCACATGCAATATGCAAAGGTGTCCTAGAAAAAAAACACACAGGTATCAATTAGCATAACAATTTGCATGCTATTTATATTAGAACTTCAAACACTGCTACACTTTACAATACAAAGAATTACAATGTGGAAAATATATTGTAATATTTAGCAAAAACAAACAAAGTTTTAGGGAAGTTCTCATAACAAGCTAAACCTGAAAAAACAATAACATTATTACGACTTCAGGTGCGTCACCTCTTCTATCTCCCCTGCAATTAAAATAAGACTCAAGATAGCAAAGCCACACCTGTAAAGGAGAAGGAAAGGGCCAGGGTGCCTAACATTTTGGAACTCCCCAGTGATTTTACCTTTTCTTCTCCTTTAAAGAAGTGTACATCTGCAAGCCACACTAACTTAAAACTTGAGGTTCTCATTTATGATGTATCGTTGCATTTTCCTAAAATGAACAGTTGATAATTGTTCTTTCTTAAAGGAGAACTAAAGCTTAAACAAAGATCTTGTACATTAAGTTTTGGGCTCCTGTACCAGCCCAAGGTGACCACAGCCCTTTAGCAGCGAAGGTTTGTGCCTCCAAACTTGCCCCAGTAACTCCCCATCTTCTTTTCTGCTGCTTCGCTACACATGCTCTCTGCTGCTGTCAGTTACTGAGCTTAGGGACCGACTGTATATAGAATATAAATGTAACAGTAAAAAGCTGATTAG